>NC_049981.1:3907435-3921406 GCF_000003815.2 Branchiostoma floridae
ACATTGCATGTTAAATGAAAAAGAAAAAAAAGAACGAAAGAGAGGATGGCGATAGAATCGAGCTCGGTACCATGCCCGTATTTATGAAACATTTTCATTAACATTTTTACACCAAGATGGCAAGATAGATTTTTGTTCTTTTGTACATGTAATTTCGCAGCTCTGACTGGACAAATTGTGTCTTTTGCGACATGAACTTGCTGTAAAAATTCAATCAATTAATAGATCATCATTGAAAGGCGAGCACTAACTTAGTTATGGCTAATATAACGTGACTATGAAAAACAAGACAATCCCGTATTGTACGAGTTGCCATGTATTTGTTTCTTGTTCAAGCGTCTATAGTGGGATTTCCAGTCGGGTGTGTTGACCCACCGACCCAAGCCAACACTACCGGACCCGTGTGCGACTGTCCTTATCTGCTAGGGAAGAACTGCACCTACCCATGTTCCCCGGGATATCACATCACTTCCGGTGACGTCATAAGTAGAGCATGCATGTCAGATGGGTCATGGACAGAGACGAATCTATCATGCCAAGGTAGGAAATAAAACAAGAAAGAACATCTAAAACGTGCATTTCGAAATAGATATTTCTCTGAGCAACATTTGTACTTCATAATGTTTACCTTGTCATCCCAGATCCGACAGTAAAAGTAGTGTGTTCTTGAAAAGAGTCAAACCAAGTGATTTCTAATCCGGGTGGAATGTTCCTAAACATTTGAACATCATTTATAAACATTTCTGCAAACATATCATTTCGTTTTTGTGCATTTTTCTGAAAAAAAAATATGTAAAATGTAAATCTTAAAGGACAACTTGACCGACATTCTAAAGTACAGAAACACAGACAATTTTCTGTATTAGTAGTGACATCACCTTCACCTTCAGATTATGTCACTGCTGTCCCTTTTCCTGATTGGCTGAAGAAGGTAGAATCCAGGTAGCCAGGCCTGGTACACAGTCCAGCTTTTTCCGTAAACCTTTCTGTCGGGAGGAGTAACGCACCAGCGAAAACTATATATTTTATGATTTAATGTCCATCATTTTCACAGAGCTTTCAATATCTACATCAGTAACAACAGTGGAAACGTTACCAGCTACTACAATACGTTTATAGCAAGAACACAACTACAATAACCTCAATAGCGATACTCGGCGGTCGGTTGCTAGGGTATTCTTTCCCGTTTCCATGCGCGTTCGACGGAGTATCGGGTTACATAAGGTCTACTATTGGCTAACCGTAAAATATTTGAAGATAAATAAAGTGTTATGACAGTGAAAATGACTTTTGAAAAAGATCAAATTGTCATTTGAATTTAAATCTCTATTTTGTGTAGATTTTGCTTCCAAAGACGATTATTTCCTGTTTTCAGGAAGGCCTTTAATTTGACCAACTCTTGATAAGATGGGCCGCATGTGTCATCGAAAGTTCTCAATTTTTATATTTTTCGTCATCTATATGTAAAATAGAACTTTCTGTTTTTGGGATTTTTTATTTTTAATTTTAAGCAAAGTTACAGTCGAAAATATGCCAAAAAATTGCATTATTCGCACTTAATTACCGATAATTCAAAATCGGGCCATTTTTTAAAAATCCCCAAAACAGAAATCTCGGCAAATCTGTTGCGGTCATTTTGAGCCGTCAATGACTTAATTTGGACTCTTCTTGGTCGAGATCTTAAACGATGTTTGCACGCATGTCATGCCGCACGGATAGCGGGAGGGTGTAATTGATACCGGTGTAAACAACGCTTATAATATTCAAGGTCACCAACAAAAACGCCAGTAGCTTCGTTACATATTACAGAACCCCAAAAAAGTGACAGCGTAGATATACTTTCCAGAAATTGTTTATATTGGTGAAAAACTATATTTTTTGCCTGATTCAAGGTAGTTGGGGGGAAAAGGGGCCAGAAAGCACTGTTTTACCCGCAATGACCGCAGATGACCTAAATAGAACACGGGTTCGGTTCGAATTATGGCAGATGGAACATCATGGAAGAAAGTTCGAATTCGGCTGGACATGGGAGGTTTTGAGCCCGAATTTGACTACCGTGATATCACTGTCAACAACAACTACGACAACTTCAATAAGAACATCAAAGCAAACTACAGCGCCTACTACATCTCCTTCTAAATCAGCCAACTGGTTTTCAACTCTACAACAGACCAGCTCAACTCGTTTGATGGACACTTCCACCACATACACTTGCTAAACGTGGTGATAAGTGCGGGATTTGTATTGCGCTTCGGGCTACCGCTTCCAGGGGGAGAAAAAACTCGCGTTTCGCCTCCCGATGGCGCTATGCACTGCGCGTTTCGCCCTGTATGGTGCTATTCGCGCTTCGCGTTTCGACATATCGAGTCCGAGGGCTTACCTCAAAACTGACATCAACATAGTTTTTCTTGTCCTGTCCTCCCAGTCTGTAGTGAACCACTTGGGATGGAATCTGGTGCCATACCTGATGACAGCATCACTGCATCGTCCTTCATTACTGGTGGTTCGGAGCCTTACATCGGGAGGTTAAACACAGTTGCCGGTAGAAAAGTCTGGATAGCCTTAACCAGCAGAGTAGGACAGTGGTTGCAGGTAGGCATACACCTTGATTAAGTTTGGTTTGGTTTGGTTTGGTTTGATACAGATCTCCATTAGTGACTGATTAGTCACTATTCTTCCTGGAGCCCGGGTGATTTGTAGATAATCACCAACTGAAGACGAAAGGATTTTGCACCATCGCACACCGCACCATCGCACGTGTGGGAGTTCTTAACGTGTTTGGAGTGTTGCTCTCCCCAAACACGGGACCTCAATTCAACGTTTTATCCGAGGGACGGCCTTAGCCGAAGCTAAGTACTCATTTTCACCTAGCAGAGTAAAGTGAGGAAAGCCGTGTTAAGTGCCTTTCCCAAGGGCGCAAGATCGGTGACACGGCAGGATTCGAACTCGAGACCTCTCGATCCCGAGCCAAACCTGCCGCTGCGCCACGCGATCTCACGTAAAAATGACGTTCTCTACATTACCGGCCCGGCAGCAAAATGACTATTTCCTATCTATTAATTCACCTGGTTGGTTAAAACACAATCAGCAGTGCAAACTCCAGTTCTTTCGTAATTGAGGTCCGTGGTTGTGCAAGACACGAAGCGCGTCATAGGCACAATCATTCACGGTCGGCTTGATCGTTCCACCCAGGGGGTGACGTCATCTAAACTCCAGTACAGTACAGATCGGAGTACTCAGACGACATATGCTCTTGATTAATTTCTAGGATAATTTGTGTTTTTGCTGTCCTTTGTATCTACTTCGTCCCCTGAAACTGTCCGACCGAGCCGCAAATTTGAAATGTGCCCTTGTGTAAAGCAACCTTGAAATGATTTATGTTGCCGACTTTTTGGTAACTTTCTTCAAATGCGGTCCCCTATGTCAACAGGGGTAAACTATTTGGAGCTATATTGTTTTCTCTCATGACGTCATTTATCTTCTGCACTGATGTTCTTTTTTAGGACACAAAATATGTTTTGAGAGATAGTGATATTTGATGTTCTCTTTACTTATCTTATATTCTATCAAAAACTGTTAACTTTCAGGTGGATTTAGGGGACATTAAGGTCGTCACGGGCACCATCATTCAGGGTCGGCCTGATGTGGACCAGTTTGTGACGTCATACAAACTCCAGTATAGCACAAACCGGATTAGTTGGACGACATTTGCCGGCGGTAATGGATCAGAAATGGTATGTTGAAAATTAGATTATTGTTTCTAAATTTCTATTTGAAACTAGAAAGACCGACATTTGCTCGAGAGCAAATACAGCATATTGCAATCCATCTTCATCCCTAAGCAAAAATGAACTGTTCTATATTAACCTTTTGCAGGAGTTGACCTGTCCTACAACATCATTTCACTCCAAACTTGATTTTCATAAAAGCCACCCCCACCCCCATACAAGAATGGACTATTCCGGAACACCCCTATCTATGCAAATGGACTGGTCTATATGGCCCATTTTTTTATTTATAGTGCTAAAGCTAACCCAAATTCCAGATCAGTTCGCTTTTTCATGACAGAGGAAGCAAAAATATACATTTTTGGTCAAAAATGGCAAAAAATCCCAAATTTAACAACTTCCAAGTGATGTAAACCACAGGTGTGAATAGGGCCCTGTGACAACATACCGTACGCACTTTCATACCAAATTTCAGATCATTTGGTTTTCATACAAAGGCAGAGGAGCCAAAATTTAACATTTTTAGTCGGAAAATGTCAAAAAATCCCGAAATTCAACAATTTAAAGTAATCTATGCTCAAAGTGAAAATAAAGCAATGGCCAAAAATCCCAAAATAACTTATTTTTGAAGTGATATATGAAGGAAGTGTTAATGGAGTCCTGTGGTCATATGTCTAATGCACCTCTGTACCAAATTTCAGGTCATTAGGTTGTAATACCAGGGCACAGGGGCCCAAAATATATATATTTGGTCTAAAAATGACCAAAACCCCTAAATATATTTATAGGGTTAATTCCAGTTATGGCGGCCATGTTGGATTTTCTGGGGTCATTCGGGGTCATGGCACCAGAACGAGGCTTCAGTTGGGGTTCTACTATATTAGGCTGTATTGTAGACATAAGTATGTCATCTTCGGGAGTGTACTTCGCCCCTCTTAGGTGAAATACTGCAGAATATGTACTTGTTATCTATAGATAATATTGTTTTGGACATTTGAGCTCGATTTTGGTGATATTTCTTATTCATTTTTCACAGTTATTGACGGGTGACCTGAGAGCAATTAATGTCAGTGTTTATATCATCCATGTGTTCTTTATATAGATAACTGTGATATAATAGCTTTACTATTGGGATGAAACCCTACAAAAACATGGAAATACCGTGCTGACAGACTTGCGGGTAGACATTTAGAAGACATTTGGCCGTTGTTCTTTTGATTCCTCGATGCCAAGATTTGTTCTGCAAACTACGCCCTATGGTAATATCATACCGTGTGTGCTTCTTTTTATCATTTTCTTCTAGTGTAAACAACATAACCCCCTTACAACAACAACAAAAATGTTTGGTCGGAAAAGGGATGAAATGTAGCAGATTTCTCAATGCCAAAGTGGAAAAAAACTAAATTTTAGTAGACATAGTAGACTAGGCATAGTCTATCACTTTGTCCCTTATAGCATTTTACTTTGTGGGGTTTATCCCACTTGAACCAAGAGCTACAGCTTCATTGACGATAAAATGTAGTACCGTAATTTAATGAACAAATTTTGGCAACATACTATTAAATCTCTACCCACACTGATCTCAAACTGACATGAAGTACTTTAGAGTAGGGGTCGATCCCTCTAGCGTGATTGTCATCATTATGCTCTTATACTCACCCCTCTGATTTGTGACTAGGATGACAATCAGGCTACAATCCCCCCTCCACTGATAATAAAAGTTTTTTTTTCCAGTTTAGCATTGACAAATTGCCAACACAACAGAAATAAATGCTACATTTCATCCCACAATGTTACGGACCCCAACATGTGGACTTTCTTGTGTGGGATTATGTTGTTTAAACTAAAAGAAAACAGATAAATCGGGAAACAAGCACAGGAGCACACCCGGTATGTACACAGCCTTCCACACTGAGTTCAGCATGATATTCCCATAGGACGTAGTTTGCAGAACAGATCTTGGCATCGAGAAACCAAAAGAACAACGGCCAAATGTCTTCTAAATGTCTACTCGCAAGTCTGTCAGCACGGTATTTCCATTTGTTTAGGGTTTCGTCCCAAAAGTAAAGCTATTATATCACAGTTATCTATACAAAGAATGATATACATGGATGATAATAAACACTGACACTAATTGTCCTCAGGTCATCCGTCAAAAACTGCGAAAAATGAATAAGAAATATCCCCCAAATCGAGCTCAAATGTCCGAAACAATATTTTCTATAGATAACATGGACATATTCTGCAGTATTTCATCTAAGAGGGGTGAAATGCACTCCCGAAGATGACATACTTATGTCTGCAATACAGCCTATATAGTAGAACCCCAACTGAAGCGTCGTTCTGGTGCAATGACCCCGGATGACCCGAGGAAATCCAACATGGCCGCCGTAACTGGAATTAACTTTATTTCTAAGGCCTCTATCAAAAAAGTGAAAAAAGGCCTGGGGGTATTTGCTATCCCTACCTCCATGCCAAATTTCAGCTCATTTGGCCCCAAAATGAATATCAAAAAAAGTGACAAAAAGCCTGGGGGTATCTGCTATCCCTACCTCCATTCCAAATTTCAGCTCATTTGGCCCGAAAATGAAAAAGTAGAATCCATTTGAAGATTTGGCAGGAGAAGAAAATGAGACTCCACAAAAACAATATATTGCAATCCATACTGTAGTATGGATTGCAATATAAATACCTCGAAGTGACATGGGGTGACGTCATATAATCTCCGGTACAGTACAGATCTGATTACTTGGACGACATATACTAGCAGCGATGGCTCTGAAATTAAAACAATTCTAGATGGATCCATCTAAGATTTCATGATGGAACAAAATACCAAGATTTCATACTTACAAAATACCACGAAATGATATAAATCTGTTTTGTAGACATTACATTCAGCAAAGCGTTTTTGATCTGTGAGTGTTGTTCTGCAATATTCATAATGTTGGTCTTGGACAGAACATTCGGAAATTATATGGTAATTAATATTGATGAATATTTAGAGCTCGTTTTCTTCCTAGGTCTTTCCAGGCAACGTCGATAGGAGTCTTCCTGTTACAAACCTACTGGACAACCCAGTTGATGCACGTTATGTGCGTTTCGTGGTCCAGTCCTGGCATAGTCAAATCGCCATGAGGGTGGAGATTGTGGGCTGTAGCACAAGTAGGTTTCAACACCCTCGAACATTCATAACATTTTAAACTGAAAGTTGTGACCTGTACTTTTTTCATAATCAATGCAGATTTGTAACATCCAAATACACACATTTCATCACGTTACGATTGGTATACATTTAGAATGGCACGTAGTCATTAATGGAACATCATCAGGGAATTTCCTTTCTCGTTATTCAAAATAGTGGCATAGTTAGAATTCACAGAGCCACTTTGACAAATCCTGGAGTTAGATTATGCAGCTATAATAGACTAAAAGTCTTCCCGAACAATACATCCAGCCTTGTGACTGCATAAATAATGTGCCATGGTACATGTGATTATGTACTTGACCAATACAGTTCTAAATGGATCGATATCTATAAATGAGGTTTGTATGCCTTTGATGCCAGTGTTCCACTTTCCTGTTCCCCCAGCTGTAGCCCCCCTCCCAGCTTGTCCACATCTACTTGGGATGGAATCTGGTGATATTCCCGATGGCAGCATCACTGCATCGTCCTTCACTAGTGGTGGTTCGGAACCTTACTTTGGGCGGCTAAACCTAGATGCTGGTCGAAACGCCTGGATACCCGCACACAGGAGAGCCGGAGAGTGGCTGCAGGTAGGCACGCATGTTAATGAACGAAACATGGGCGTTTTGTACATTGCTGCCGGCGTTTGGGTAACTCCTCATTTTCCTGCGGTCCCAAACGGCAGCAGAGACACACTGTTCGAGATTTTTTTTTTTTTACTTCGGACTCCATTCATTGTCTGCATTGATATCCGCCATTGTGACCAAATCTGAACACAGTAGAACAGCATAGTAAGATGATATTTTTGTCTTATTTTATGTTCTATCAAGAAATTTATTTTGCTATTCAGGTGGATTTAGGGGACATGATGCCCGTCATGGGCACCATCATTCAAGGCCGGCTTGATCGTAATAACCCCCAGTGGGTGACGTCATACAAACTCCAGTACAGTACAGATCGGATTACTTGGACGACCTATACTACCGGCAATGGCTCAGAAATGGTATTTGAAAAATTACAATGAACTTTTTTCTAGGTAAGACAAATTGAAATACCAAGAATTCAAAGTGAAATAAAGCATTTATTCTTACTGAAGTGATAATTTACCAGGCCCGTGGAGTTTTGCACTGCATGAAATGTCATACATCATTGACCGGAGGTCGGGGAAGGGCTAGTATACATTTCAATCCATAGAGCCCTATCTAACATTGCTTGTTCTACTTTTTCAAAATCAATAGCAGAGTACCCGGCCAATTGGTTTCCGTACCGGAACAGATGAAATTATTTCCTATTTGGCTCAACAGAAATTTCTCGCAAATTTTACCGTTAAGTGGGTCAACTTCTGAGATAGCCGTAGAAGACTTCCATGTTGAGTCCAAGATATGTTCTGTGCTCTGCGAAGTAAATTTGTGTAAGTCCCATTTAACCCTATTCAGACCGGGCTTTCTTGGTCAATTCAGAACCTCGGGGGGGGGGGGCACTTTTGAGGCAAGCCCCTTCTAACTCCTGTAACTCTTAAACAACTTATCATATGGCCACTGAATTTTTAGACAATAATGAAGACATAATAGATATGTATCTAAAGGATCTAAGGACGTGGAAGCAATTGCAACGTAATAGAGCGTAATTATGACGTCAACAAAATTTTAGGACAAGTCAGGAAAGTATTTTTTGTATGTTTCGCGGTTACTGGCGGATCTGACAAGGAATACGTAACAAATCTGAAAGGAACGTCGTGCACTGCTATCCGAAATCTATAATCTGAAGCGTCGACGGAGTAAAAAAAAGGATTTTCGAAAGATATGGAGCCGTATTTTCGTTCATATTTGCAACGGCGATTGGAATTTTAATTTGGAGATCCGCGAAATCCCGCTTCACGTATTTGTATGGATATGTGAAGATAGCGGATTTGCTGCGATCCCTAATTGTACACGTGACAAAGGTTATTGTAGATAATAACAGTGTGATGTACTTTTGTCGGTTGAATTTATTGTGAAACATGAAAATAAAATCACTGATTTGCACTGATCCGTCAGGAATCGAGTACACTCCGTTCCGTATTTGATATGATGCATGATTCCGGATCCGTCAGATTCGTCAGGATACTAGGCCATTTTTGCCTTGCCGCCAGGCAAGGCTTTACGCCAGCTTTTTTCCATGGATCAATGGACGGACCTTTTAACCCAGCCCTTCCAAAGCCCCTTCCAAAGGCCCTTCTTTCCTTGCCGAGATTCATGGCTTAGTTAGACAATGGTACATTCCAGGCGAGTATTAAAACGCTCTTCTAGACGCATGTTACTGTATGTGGTCCAGCGTAATAAATCTACGCTTTAACTCACCATGTTTATATAAATATATATCACAAATTGCATCAGAAGGAACTTAGTTTGTAATAAAAAATAATGCATATTCATTGTGGGTCAAAAAGTTTTACAAAACCTGTTTAATGTGCCAATAATTCATCTGACATAAATTATGATAATGAGGGGGGGGCGACATGTGGAACTCGGGATTTTTAAGCGTAGAATCTAGTCTAACTTACCAAAATAACATAAAATACGCGGCAAGGCACAGCTTTTTTAAAAAGATTTCTTGTTTGCATTGTAGTTTGATCTACATTATTGGTGATGTTGGCCTCCTATGTCATATGCGGAAGCTGTTTTGTCATTGATAGTGATAAAGACATATATCTGAATAAACCGTGCTACAGAGAATAGACTGAGGATACTCGTATCATAGTTATCTGTTTACCCTCCAGGTCTTTCCAGGCAACGTCTACATGAGCCTCCCTGTCACGAACCTACTGGACAACCCAGTTGATGCCCGTTACGTGCGTTTCGTGGTTCTGTCCTGGCAACTTCAAATCGCCATGAGAGTAGAAATTGTGGGCTGCAACAGTAGGTTCAAATTATGGATTGTATTCGTCAAAGCATACCCAACCACTTTAAGTGGAATCTTTGGTTGATTCTTTTCCATATTCAATGGAAGATGGTGACATTGAACGATTTGAAGATAAATATTTTTCAGGCAACAACAGGTAAGGTCATCGTACTTTTAATCGGTTTCCCTACCCAGATATTTTTCCTTGTATTTCTCCTTAGAATCCTGTTCACTCACAAAGCGCGAGTGTACAAATTTAACTTGAATACCTTCGGGTCATGAGGTTACTAAATCCTCTGGAAGAAAACGGATGAGCACAATTAAATGAATCTTGATGTCCATTCTTATATCCTTACATAATTCATATATTATCCTTACATGATTCATATATTGTCTGCAGATGTTGACATCACCTTCATCTACTTGGTTTTATGTTATGTTACTGCTGTTCCTTTTCCTGATTGGCTGAAGAAGGAAGAATCCAGGTAGCCAGGCCTGGTACACTGCCCAGCCTTTTCCGTAAACCTTTTTCTGCATGCTGGAGACGGAACACACCAGCAAAAATTATGTTTTATGTGATAATGCCTATACTTTTCACAGAAACGTCAACATCTACGACAGCGACAACAACGAAAACGTTACCAACAACGACATTGCGTTTAACAACAACACCTGCAACAACTACAATAACGACATCAAGTTCAACAACAACACCTACAACAACTACAATAACGACATCAAGTTCAACAACAACACCTACAACAACTTCAATAACGACATCAAGTTCAACAACAACACCTACAACAACTTCAGTAACGACATCAAGTTCAACAACAACACCTGCAACAACTTCAATAACGACATCAAGTTCAACAACAACACCTACAACTTCAATGATAACACCAAAGCAAACTACAGCGCCTACTACATCTCCTTCTCCATCATCCAACTGGTTTTCGACTCAACAACAGACCAGCTCTACCCGTTTAGTGGACACTTCTACCATATCCACTACAGACTTGATGCCTACAAGTTCAACGACAATCGTCAAAACGACAACGAAATACGTCTTCGACGGTGAACACCAATACGTTTAACGAGTGCAATTACCTATGCAATGTCGCAAAGAAACATGTTTTGTCTACGTATAGTAACACCTTCCTCTCTTGTTGGCAAGAAACATGTTTTGCGGATCTTTGAATACTTTGAAATATGCAAAGATAAGATACGCCAAATAGTAATTACTTAAGCGACTGGATATGATTTTGTTGCTTTCATAATTTCTATTCGGCTTATCCTATTACCTGAATGTCTAACCTTCATCAACGTATATAGATAAGACATTATGTTTGAACAGAATTTTGATGCGAAAACCACGGATACTACATGTCCAGAAAGAATGTCTGTTTGGAGAATATGAAACACCTCATCTTCCAAATATTAAGATGTAGACTTTATCAAACAACATTTCTTTCAGGCATTCGGTCAAATGACTTATGCTTTTTACCACAGATTTTGGTGAAGATTCATTTGATTATTCGGATGATGAAACTTCCAGCATGTCGCCCATGACCACACACCCCACCCTGCCGCCCAGTACAGCTGAGAGGACATCTCCACCTGCTGTTTTCACCACTACTCGAAAATCGTCAACCCAGGCGCACTTTCTGATAGAGGTGATACTAGTAATACAGATCCTGAATCAACCTCAGATTTGTAAACCATTGTTACCTTTGCCAGAATGGCTAAGGTTATGTTTTGTTTTGGAAAATAAAGGTCGATAAAGTTCGATAATGGGCCCTCTAGCGGCTTGCTAAGATACTGCAGCAGAACTTCAATTTTTGATATCTCGTGATCTGAACATGCTGTGGTTGTGAATTTTAGTGGTAGGTAGCCCATGGGGCAGAAAGTAAGTGCTGTAAGTTTGGATCCCCTAGCGGCTTGTTTGAAACTTCAGCCAACGATTTCCTTTCAAACTTTGGACGAGAATAATTCGAGAACGTGTATAGGGATCGTCATGATTTTTGGTATGTAGCCCAAGTAAAAATGTACATTATGAAATACTAATTATGAAAATCAACAGCTAACTTGCATAATTAATGAGGAAAGTTTATAAATCCACAGCATTTCATGATAGGACTTTCAAACTTGTCACATATATAGATAAGAAAGAAAGAAATATTAATTGCGCAAATGACGGCCTCATTTTCATAATTAATGAGAAGATATGAGCGCGTTGATGGATCGTCATGATTTTTGGTATGTAGATAGCCAAAGCAAAAGTCTTACATGATGGAATTCTTATTATGTAAATTGACAGCTAAGTTGCATAATTAATGAGGAAAGTTTGTAAATCCTCTGCATTCCATTATAGGACTTTCAAACTTGTCACATTTGTAGCTGAGAAAGAGATATGTAAATAGCCTAATTGAAAACTTACAAAATGAAATACTAATTATGCAAATTAACAGCTATTTTGCGTAATTAATGTGGAAAGTTGATAAATCCACTGCATTCTGTGATAGGACTTTCAAACTTGCCACATATGTAACTAAGAAAGATGGCAGATAGTAAGAGGTGCATGTTTGGGTCCCCTAGCGTCTTTTCTTTAACTGCAGGATCCGGTTTAGTTTCAGATTTTGAAAGAGAATAAGTCAAGAAGGGATGAATGGATAATCATGATTTTTGGTATGCTGATAGCTTAAGAGATGGTTGATACAATTTGATATTAATAATGTAAATAAGGATCTAATTTGTATAATCAATGGCAAAACTTTATGAACCAACTCCAGACATATAAAATAAAATGTAACGAGTAACACATTTATGTCTACAGACATCATTCTACATAACAAACCTGGTTTATTTGGCAAAGGTATGTGTTCGTGGAATTCTAGTTTTAGTTACTTGTACCTTTAATAGATTCCTCTACACATTGTGTATTTACGCCATGTTTCAAACCAAATGGAGTTATTGTTTTCTTCGAAAACATGATGTAAGACTTTGTTTAACAATTCCTTTAAATGCAGGAGGAGATCCCCGTTCTTATCAAGACCCTCAGTGAGAAAGTGAACCACTTCAGAGGTACCCTGGAGGATCGAAAGGAACTTCTCAAAGGTTCTATTTATCATTTACAATATTTTCTTAGTGAACAAGTGAATATTAGAAAGACTGAGGACTGCGTTCAAATTTTGGTTGTTTTTTTCACTCAATACATAAAATTTTATGGGATTCCGCTGCTACGTCTAGATACTGCCAAGATATTTCATTACACATAATGGATCAACTATGCATCAATTGAAAGGAAAGAAAAGTAACGAAAGCAGAGAGAAGATCATTTCACAACCTTGGCGATCCAAGTTCAATATTTGATTGTTTTACATCTATCCACAACTTCTCTGCGTGCTTGCGTGTAACATAAATAATCCATTATGATGCTATCATCCACTGCATCTATACTTGTCACCATCTTACTGTGTGTTCCATACCAAACATACAGAAGTGACTGACTCAACATCGTCTGTACTGCGAGCTCAGAGCAGTAGCAGGGAGACCGTTGCTATGGAGACGATCATTGACCTATCCTCCGGTGTAACTGATGAGTTAAAGAACCTGATAGACTTCAAGTCAACAGACCAATCACCTCTGGAGCAGCTAAAACAGGAGAAGAATAGAAAAGAACGTCTGAAATCTAGGGTAGGTGCGATGGTATAGATTTTGACTCTATTGCTATTTGCATGGCACCAATGCTTCATCGTTAGTAGCAAAATCATTCCAGATGACAATATTCAGGAAGATTCCAACATAACTTCGATGACGCTTAGACGTCAACGAAATAAGAGTCTTGATTTACAATATGATAAATCCTCATGTTGGTCCAGTCTCTGGCCAAAGACAGCGGGTTCTGTCTGAAACGTCCGCCGTTTCCAAATGGTATCTAGTTGATTGACTAATCATTAGTTCCGCACAATATTAACGATAAACTGATAGCAAGATTGCAGACGACATATTAGTGTATCAAAAAATCATATTGCTGAGATATTCTGTCCGAAATACAAAGGTGGTGAGGGAAACAAGAGACATGTTTGAGCTGATGGATGCAGCAGCAGACAAACTGTTGGAAGAGGTACCACCGGAGGAAATATGACGCGCTTCCGGTCTGACGGTGTGCTCACG
>NC_049981.1:3921506-3937785 GCF_000003815.2 Branchiostoma floridae
AAGAGTATCCCTGACGTCGGTACCGTTCCTATCAGCGATGATGTCGGCTCCATCGTGTTCACAAAGGATGACAACCTTGCTGAGGATTCCAGCATGAAGGTAAGAAAATATTCCTAAAACTAGGCCGTTGGATACCATCAGATGTCTGTCCGCATTAGCCTTGCTGACACGTCACTCTAGATCCCAGAAAAGACAAGCACAGAGTGAAGATAAGAAATCCACGGTTACGGACCACTTTGCTACGAATAACTGTGTCATTGACTGGGAGGGGGCAAAGGTCATAGATAGAGAAGACAACAGACAACAGAGTTGGATTAAAGAAGCAGTCTGGATAAGAAAGTCCATGCCAGTGATGGAACGGGACGAAGGGGGTACAAGCTAAGCCACGTTTGGGATAGTGTTCTCGCCGCAAAAGCGCCACCTACATCGGCTGCATATAGCGGCTTATAGCATAACTCCAGTTAGAAGCTCTGAGGAAGATGTCTGACAGACATCGAAACGTCAGCAGTTGAGAAAAACTGGTTGTGTAAAAGAAAACTTTTGTCCAATGTCCAACATATATAACGTTCTGTAACGCAATTGCTTCCACAGGTTGTGGCATTTGTCGACGATCCATTTGTGTGGAGTGTAGAGAAAACTGAGGTGACGTCATCGGTAGTCATGGTTACAGTCACTAAAGAGAGGGATCTACCTGACGAATCAAACCTACAGCCAAACATCACCGTCGTTGTCAAACAGAGGGTCCAGTTTGGGACCACGAGTGACACAGAAGAACAGTATCATGACACCCTGCCGACATCATACAGGCACAACCTTGATGATGCAGGTAGATCCTTCCCTCTGACCAAGGTTCCCAGCCGTGACACCAACATGAAGCATCACGCCATGTACATCGCCGATGGAGGCCAGGTGCCCCTGCTCAGATTCTCAGTCGATGACGTCGACACCGAGCTGCAGGTGTACTTCCGGTTTCACGACTTCCCAACTGAGGAAGAATACGACTACACAACAACTGTCAAACCTCCTGAAGTCACAGATTATGACGGTTTTGACATGCCGTTTGGTCTCGTTTATTCAAATTTCAACATTTCATTTATTCCGGAGATCCAAATGGAAAGTGGATGGCTCATGGTTGGGGTGAAGAAAAAAGGTACAGAACCTGATCACTACTATCATATTAATTCAAAATATATTTAAAGCGGCTCAATGCTGCTTGCTTATTGTTTCAGATGTTAAAGATGAGCAACGCAGTTTTATTATTCAGTATCACGAAATTGATAACAAGTTTCATTCATATTTTCGTCCGAGGTTTAATTGCATGTAACATGAAAGGGGCAGACGATAATATATCATGTGTCTATTCTAGTCCAAGAGTTAGCTCTCTATTCCAATGCATTGACTTCTTTTTATGAGACAGTAAAGGTCTTATATCATTGGAAATGAACACCAATGTTTCCCTGTGTCTGATTGTGGATAAGGCGGAGACCTACCCCAAGGTAGTGTGAGGCGGCTGCTGACGTCAGCAGATCTTCAGACCCCACCCCCTGCAGATCATGACGTCATCCCTGCAGGATTCACACTGCAGACTGCTGCAGTCTCCTGTCTGATGCGGGAAAACGAGAACCAGACGTGGGACAACCGCCGCTGCCAGGTTTCACTGACTTACGATTTCATAGTATCTTACTACCTAGTTAAACTTGTTAACTCTTAAGCTGCTGGAGTTTCAGCCCCATTGAATTTTGATGTAGTCAGTTGAATGTGAGGTATGTATGTATTAATTCCTAAAGCATTATATAAATAAATATATTTTGGGCATGACAGAATCGATTTTGACAGAAAACTGAAACTTTTATTATCTTCATCATAGCCATTTGCATATCCAGCTTTTTAAACTGCTGTTTTCCTCATAACTGGTGAAATAGCATTTTCTACTATTTGCATCGCAGGTTGGGATTGACACGAACGAGGAGACCACATGGTGCACGTGTGACATAACACCAGGCAGCGATGGGAAAAGCTCCAGGGTGATTCTGGCAGCGACTTTTCTGGCACTTCCTAATTTCGTTGACTTCGACAAGTTTGACAGCTACACAGACAAGTTGTCCACAAATACGACCGTATACGGAACGATATTAGCACTGTGGATGATATTTTTGATGTCCCAACTATTGATATTACAGTCAAACATCAGGGTACGTCAAGATCAATAGTTGTTTATTTCTTGTTCAAACTCTGTATGATATTCTAGCTGAACATTAATGTTCACGATACCTAGTACGTTGGAGGCTCTAACATCTCTAGCCGTATCAACTATCTATGTTTGTAAAAATCCAGTCTTACGTAGTTCACGCCTTTTCAGTGTGTGTCGAAATCCAATTTTTAATCACCCATACCTTTTCAGAGCCACATCGCTCTGAGCACCGCAGTAGGAAACAGCATTGCTGTTGGAATTGAACAAGCAGCAACGCTAACCAAAGCAAACCCTAAGGTGGCAGTTGTTCCCAAAGTCTCCACAATCCCGTCAGACGTTCCCGGTGCGGATTACGTCTACGTCGTGTCCGTCCGTACGGGAACCCAACCTGATGCCGGCACGGCGTCTGTGATCGGGCTAATGATCACAGGGTCAGCGGGCAGGACAGCCATGGTTACTCTCAACCCTGCAGGCCTGGTGAGATGTGTGACGTTTATATATTTCGGCGTCTTTAAACAAATACCTTTACGAGGCAGTTGCTTGATATGATTTGCATGCATAATGTACTGCAAACATTGCCATGGAGAGAAGAGACACAAGTATAAATCATAAACGAAATCACAATTCATCCTGTTCGTATCTGTCTTTAGATCCTAGCCAGAGGAGGTGACACGTACCACATCATGACGACACCGGCCTCCATCGGCGAGCTCCAGTCTGTACAGGTCTGGCACGACAGCTCCGGGAAGGGCGCCATGGAGTCACTCTTCATAGACAACGTCAAGGTCTGGGACGTACAGACATCACAAGGGTGGGTACTGGTTCAACTGTTTGCTTTCTGTTCCAGTCCAAAATGGAATCCACAAAAGCTAGAAGCTTTGAGAATTCATCTGGCACTTAACACAGAAATTTTTTTTGTTGAAAAAATAACAGGAAATAAATAAGTGCTTCCAAGATAAATTGGATTGCTGATTTTAACAAAAAAGTTTCCCATATTTTTGTAATTTGTCGTTGACACCCGTTGTGATCTTATCCTCCTCTTTTGAAATCATGAACAAAATCAATGTCGTGTAATATAAATGATGAGCTGCTCTTATTTGCACAGATGCTTTTTCCCATGTTACACCTGGTTGTCCTCTACCAAAGGAGACGGTAGGACGATAAGGACATTGAAGGCAGCTGATGGAGAAATGGGGTAAGTCCCGTAAACGCACATCATATACCAGGCAATATGGAATACAAACAATTTTACTGTCCAAAGACATGACTTGCCTATGAGACATGTCGTTATATTTACCTTAGGATGTTAGAGTACACCCTACCGACGTTTTCGTTCCTTCTGTACGACGAACATCTGCTCCTGTCAGCCGTGTGTAACTCCGGTGTGAGACACTTCAGCCGGGCGCAGCGCCTGGTTTGCTGCCTGGCACAGACCACCCTGTGGATGGTGGGCAGCGCCATGTGGTACGGAGTCAAACTGGGTGCACAAGATGTCATTCTGTTCGACGCTGGACTCATCACTCTCCGTCTGTCGGAACTGATTGGTACTGCAGCTACATCCTTCACAGTGTTCCTGCCAGTGTACGCCATCCTTGTGCCGATGTTTCGCAAGCAGCCTGTGTTGGAGGATCAGATTCTCTCAGGTGTAATGAAAAAGCCGACATCTCAAACGACCTGCCGGTTTCCGTACAAGACGGTGGCGTGGATCCTCGCCATCCTGACGTCTGTCTGCAGCAGCTTCTTCGTCATCGTGTACAGTCTGCAGTTTGGAGCTAAGAGAAGCCAGGCCTGGCTAAAGGACTTCGTCCTGGCATTCTTATTCTCTACGTTTCTGCTGGAGCCTGTTCAGGTTAGCATGCATTTTAAGTGTTTTCTGAGATTATACAGCGTGAATGGTAGAATACGTGCTACCCTACAAACTACATGGTACAACTAGAGATGAGTTCGATCATGTTTGAAGGAGGGGTTTGGAAATTTCATGTTCAGGCAATCTACCAAAACGCATGTGACTTAACCAATGTACGCACTTTGCAGATTTTTTTGACTGCTTACATAAAAACAGTCGTCATCGGTCCTATTGTGTGGTCTGTAACCGCTTGTGTCCGGAGAGTTTTGGGGGCGAATTCATCGGACACGGGACGATGTCCTATCCGTGTTTTTCAGAAAAAGAGCAGGGATTATAAAGGTGAGTCCACACACATCTACCATGTAAAGACCATGGTAGATTGCTACGGCCGCACTGGTCAGTCTTTCTTTGTTAAGTTTCACGAAGAAAGCATGGACATTTTCTGTAACAACATAAAACGAAAACACTGTTGCATGTGGCATTACTAATCAACTAAGAGCCAAGGCTGTAAAATTGAGATTTCTTTGTTTATATTTTTTCATATAAACCTAACGTCATTGGTGTTTTGTATTTCTGATTCAGTTCCCGCTCGGAGGGTTTTGCCACCAGCCCCGAAGAAAACCGACCATGACCCGAACTGGACCGAGAGGATGACTACAGGTAGAAACATCCTGGTGCTCCTGGTGTTTCTGCTCATCTTTACTGGAAATGCCTTCTACATCGGGATTCTGGGGTTCGACAGACACGCATACTACGTCAAGACCTCGCTAGAGAATAGCCTGCTATCCGGATATGAGGAGGTACAGTTGGAAGCTTACCATCGAATTGGCAATCCGGCTATAAGCAAGTGGTACCAATTTGAGAAAATTCGTTATTTTTACACTATTTCGGTTGGTTTTCTGTTTGGTTGGTTGGCTGGCTAGCTGACTAGCTGACTTGTTGTTTGGTTTGTTAGTTGGTTTGTTTGTTGGTTGGTTGGTGATTGGTTAGCTGGTTGATTGATTGATTAGCATAACCAATAAATTACGTTTAGGCATTAAAAAACAGTTTTGTACAGTGAGCAGCTGACGATGATGATCTCTTTTTGAGGATTGCAAACGACAATGACCAACAACAAATCATCATCATCATCATCGCGGGCTGCTTGCCCGGACCAAGTCCACCCTCTCCTTCCAGACATCTCTGTCCCTCATAACATATATCGACTTTAAAGCAAGCTACACAGATCTACAGAATACGGACATGTCGTAATTTTACACTGTTTTCTCGGGAGTGTACTGTGTAGTCAAGTAATCAATTTCACCTGCAGGTTGCCACAGCAGACGATGCCTGGGAGTGGCTGTCGTCTGAACTGATCCCGTCTCTCCACCCAGAGCGGGGGTACAGCGGACAGAAGCTCAGCTGGCTGGACAAACAGTTTCCGGCTGGAACGAACTCGTTCCGGATCGGTCCTGTTCGCCTGGAGAGAACTACCAAATATCCAGGTGGGAAAATATCGCAGATCCCAAAGAGCCTGTGTGCAATGTTCTGAGTAAATTGGGTAAAGGGGCAGTTGTACTGCTCCTTAAGTCTTAATCGCGATGTTCATTCAATTTCAGAGGAACCAATAGATATAGACCTTGAAACGAGTGACCAAAGGCTTTATCCTGAGCTCTTTATGGTTCTACTGAATGGAGCTCTCGGTCGACAGGGTGAACAAGAATGTCCATCCAACGGGACCACGAATATTGTCGACGAAGTCAGGTATATAGACAAATTCTTTTGGTATTTGTTTCCATTTCCGGGGAAGATCTGCTCAATTTTCGTGCAATATGTTTTTTAAATACACATGTAATTTTTTTATTCTCTGTATGTAATTCAACTTTGATTTGATTATCTAGTCCAATAATGTACTTCCTGTATGTTTCAGAAACGGGAGTTCGGCGTGCTTGACCACGGTGGACCTGCCACGAGGTGCTGGTCAGGCTGCTGCAGTGATAGACTTCCTAAAACAGACCGACTGGATCCTGATGGTTTCAGACACTCTCATCCTCCGGGCCAACTTCTACCACCCTGACGTCAAGCTGTTCAGCAGCGTGGTGTTCAGGCTGCAGTACCTCCCAGGGGGCGCTGCTGAACTCCAGCCCAGTATCCAGACCTTCCGGCTGTTCCAGTACCAGACAGCAGACGACTATGTCCAGATGCTTTTCCACATCTTGTTCGTCCTTTTCTACATCTACAACGTCCTAAATGAGGTTTGGAATATACGGAAGAGCGGTCGTGCGTACTTCGCCAGTTTCTGGAACATCTTGATCCTGTGCAACATTGGCTTGTCGACAGCCGTCATTGTGACCTTCGCACTTCGGTACATCCAGGCAGCTGCCACACTGCGTGATATACAACAAGCAAAAGGTATATGCTTATAAACTATCTACATGTTGCTGACATTTGTGGAAAGCAGAAAACTTTTTTGCATATGTAAAATGTATCATTTGCTGTTTTGCGTACTATTTATTGGAGAAGTCTAGAAATTGTCGGAATACCAAGAAATATCGACAGTAATGTTTTCATACATGGGATTTTCACAGAGCTGTTCGGTATCAATGAGTTTGTAGACATCAGTACCGCAGGTCAATGGGACGCTACCTTCAAGGAGGTTCTGTCCTTCTCCATCTTCATCAGTACCTTCAGCATCCTGCGTGTCCTCAACTTCTCCAGGGGCGTGGCTACCGTCTACGCTCTGCCTCGTGTACGTACAGTAGAAATCATCTTGAACATCTCCAGCAAAAATGTTAAGGCTTTCGTCCAATCTGTTTATCCAATTTGTAAAATAAAAAAAATAAATAGTATTTTTTTACACATAGATCCTATACGGCGAAGCCTTCGGGTTTGCGGTGTACATGCTGCTAATCATATTGGCCTACGGCATCAGTGGGGTTTTGATCTTCGGCAACAACATGGAGATCTTCTCCGGCTTTAAGCAAACGTCGTACGTGCTGTTTGAGATGGGCTTGGGGAGGCCGTTCGTCGGTGTCTTTGCGGACGATATGAAGGCAGTGGATCGAGTCATGGGACCTCTGTACTATTCTACATTCGTCATGGTCTTCGTCTTTTACCTGGTTAGCCAAAAATCAGATTATTTCATTCTGTCTTATGTATACATATATGTATCATGATTTGTTATCACCAACCATTTTTAAGTTTGCATAATAATTGCAACAGCTTCATCAACACTATATAGCAAAATACCTATGTTCTCCTGCAGATGAATCTGGGAGTGGGGATGCTCTGTAACTGGCTGAGCTACTGTCAGACGTCAGACGACATCGGCGTGGACACGGCGATGGGAGATTACTTCTGGAACTCCTTCAGGAGTCTTCTGGGCATGCGTCATGAGTCCCAGACCTCTGACGGTAATATCAGCATTACAATTGTCTAACAGTTTTGTTAGCTCATAGAAAGTCATATTTTTGTAACCAAAACGGTTTTCCCAATGACAGCATTTAATTGCACCTATAAGATCGTAGGAAGTCATGTTGTGATTCCAGTAGGTTTATTGCTATGAAATTTCCCCTAAAATTGCTATCAAGAAACAAAAGGTAAAGATGTATTAAAATGTATTACGTTCTTGCCGTTTCTAAAGATGAAGCACCACTTCCGGACCACTTCATAGAAGAGACCCTCCAGCGGACTGAAACGGTACTGCAGGAAGTAGACAGGGTGACTGACGTGATGTACAAATTTGAGTGCAAGAAGCGTCAGCTGATTCCACTGTGTGACGTTCAACCAAGTACTTCACAAGCTTGAAGTCTCACAAATGACCACACGCTCGACACAGCTAAATCACTGTGCGAAAGTACCATATAGGATTTCATCAAGTGAGATCCTGGCTAGCTAAACAAAAAAAAAAGTTTTATATTTCTATTACGACAATGAAGAGATGAAATGTAATGAATGGATAACATATGTGACGCATGTGTTCGCGAACTATAAAGTTACAATGACTAAAGCATGTAAATTCGCACCAGTTCTCTATTATACATATCAATAGGGAAATCAATGATATAATAAAGAGTGGATCAGTGTGTATCAGTTTGAATACTTACACGACACAACAAGGCTGCTCACTGTTCTTATGTAGTTTGGAAAGGATTGTCTTGGATCCATTTTTTATGTTTGCATGTACGTAGTTTAAGTCTATGTCACTCTAAGGATTTTTATGTAATCGTTAGTCCCAGTCTTAACTTTCTGAGTGTATTTAACAATGTATGATGATCGTGTGAACATTTAACGATGTAAATATTGTCATCGGCATTACAGTTTAGGCTAAACTATGTTTGGTATCAAATCTCTCTTAAACTGCTTTATTAGTCCTAAAAATGTTGGATTATGTTTGAAATCAATGTCCTCTCCATATTACAATGATAATGATTAGCATACCCTAAAATCCTATCCACTTTGTCCATTATATATAGAGCCAATTGTAGACAAAGATCACTTTCTGATCGATTGCATGTCCCAAATATACTGATATGCGCAATTCACTATACTAGCTGTTATCTTATACACAATGACTTGTCTCAATGGACTAGAATAGCAAATCTAAGTACATGTGACAAATCCTGCATGCCATACAAAGAAAACTATATGAAATAATATATAGACGTTGGAAATTCATCCAATGATTGCAAAAGCCTCCGATGATTGTACAAAATATCATTCCATACTACACGCTCGTTTGTTCCGTAGATTAGTATTACCCGCATGGAAATTTATGTATCAGTAGATGACATACATTGTTCCCTTCCCAATTGTTGTGCAATAAAGTTATATTAAAAATGGTACAAATGTGTGTACTTTAACACTATTCAGACGGGATGAGGGCTTTTCAGACCTACGCCAAATTTCGCGTCGTATAATGACAGAACGGCTTACGCTAGAGCCAACAAATTTGTGAGTTTCTATTTCATGTAATTGGCAACAATTTTGCACTGGACAAAACTGGTCAAAATTTGCATGTTTTCTATCTATTTCAGACCGAAATATGACAAAAAAACACATTTCCTCGGAAACAAATTTTCTACCAGGAACCCCTACTCTACCCTAGCCCTAACCCTAACCCTACCACAAACTCTAAGCAGTCTCAAAAAAAATGGTCAAATTTGCATGTTTTCTATCCATTTCAGACCGAAATATGACCAAAAAACACATTTCCTCGGAAACAAATTTTCTACCAGGAACCCCCTACTCTAACCCTAGCCCTAACCCTGACCCTACCACAAACTCTAATCAGTCTCAAAATATGGTCAAAATTTGCATGTTTTCTATCCATTTCAGACCGAAATATGACCAAAAAACACATTTCCTCGGAAACAAATTTTCTACCAGGAACCCCTACCCTAACCCTTGTCCTAACCCTAGCCGTAACCATAACCCAACAAAAACCCTAAGCAATCTCCAAAATATGGTCAAAATTTGCATGTTTTCTATCCATTTCAGACCGAAATATGACAAAAAAACACATTTCGTCGGAAACAAATTTTCTGACAGGAATCCCCTACCCTAAACCTAGCCCTAACCCTAACCCTAACACAAACTCTAAGCAGTCTCAAAAAAATGGTCAAAATTTGCATGTTTTCTATCCATTTCAGACCGAAATATGACCAAAAAACACATTTCCTCGAAAACAAATTTCCTACCAGGAACCAATAGCCCTAACCCTAGCCCTAACCCTACCACAAACCCTAAGCAGTCTCCAGAAAATGGTCAAAATTTGGATGTTTTCTATCCATTTCAGACCGAAATATGACCAAAAACATATTTCCTCGGAAAGAAATTTTCTACCAGGAACATAGTACTCTTACCCTAGCCCTAGTCGTAATCCTAACCCTGACACAATCCCTAAGCAGTCTCAAAAAAATGGTCAAAATTTGCATGTTTTCTATCCTTTTCTAACCGAAGTATGACCCAAAAAAACACATTTCCTCAAACAAATTTTCTACCAGGAACCCCCGACTCTAACCCTAGCCCTAACCCTAACTTAAACCCTAAGAAGTCTTAAAAAATGGTCGACATTTGCATGTTTTCTATCCATTACAGACCAAAATATGACCAAAAAACACATTTCCTCGGAAACAAATTTTCTCCAGGAACCCATAGCCCTTACCCTAACACTAACCCTATAACCCTAACACTAACACAAACCCTAAGCAGTTTTTAAAAAAAATAGTCAAAATTTGCATGTTTTCTATCCATTTTAGACAGAAATATGACCAAAAAAACACATTTCCTCGGAAACAAATTTTCTAACAGGAACCCTTACCCTAACCCTTGCCCTTATACAACCCTAAGCATTCTTAAGAAAATGCATGTTTTCTATTAATTTCAGACCGAAGTTTCCGCGACCTTAAGTCTTCTTGATGTCACAGTCACCTTGTGGTCATTAACCGTAGAAATCCCCGAAGCCCGAATAGTGAGTTTTGCGTTAACCGTCACTTGTTTAAAGAGGAGAATAGGGTCGTGTTACCGTATTTTGATGAACCCACGTGCGCCCACCTCCACACTGGTCCTGCAATGTGACGGCGGCCGTAGCAAACATTAGAAACGAGTCCTCCCCGGCAAGCGTGGTAGTCCTCTCTGTTCTTTTTAAAGTTAATTGTGCGTGAATAGTTCCCCCCTACAGGTAGACAGATAAAGCATAGGATGGTACCTGAAATTGAAAAAAAAACATTTGCAGATGTGATGTACCTGTAGGGTTCGCGCACATGATGTATCTATATGTATGTATATATTTATTTAATGATTTAGTTATCATAGTCCTGTCTAATATATTATTTTCAATATCTGTATAAGTGGCGGCGCTAAAATAAGATTTGTACAACTTAAGTCCACCGTCACTTCGTCTTCGTACTTATATTTGTATTATTTCATATACTTTTCAATAAAAAAAAACATGATAAGCATGCCACGTGTAGACCGCTGCGCTTCCACCCGTGGACAGTGGGGGTGATATCCCATGTTACCAGTAAGAGATTCCACAAATATCTTTTGCGGGTTTTGGTAAAAAGTATGGGACGATATCAGTTGTCCAGGCGCCAACCATGCACCATCTTGTGTGGGAAGGACTCTGACTACTATAGTAATAATATCCACTAATGCGCAAGTTACTTTGACTATATAGATTTACGAGCAAAAAATCACAGCCGTATCAAAACAAAATAAAGACATCAGTGAACCGTCGTCATTATGAATTTAATATCGTCTGCAAGTTTTAGTAATACAAATATGTACATCTGATTAGAATCAATGCGTACTTTTGCAATGTCTAGACTGAAGATATTAAAAATCACCAACCGACTCAAATGCATTGTTTATGAAGCATCCTTCGCGTAGATTTGTAAAGAAAATATCTTTAGCAGCACCAGACACAGCAACGCGAAACATATTCTCCAAAAAATACTAGAAAAATTAAACTTGCTCATAAAACGTACGGCATAATTTCGATTTAACGTATTTTCTTGACATGCCTTAAAGTTTAAAGTATCATTAGTGAAATACACTAAAAATGCTCAACACGTTGGCATTGCGCAACAACGTAATCATACCACTAGTGTTACATACTGATGTTATGAAAGGTACGTCATACTTTTGGGTGACGTCACGCTAAATGCACGCGTCCGATTGGTTAAGCAGCCAGCACTTAAACCTTCCGTTGCTTTCTCGCTAAAAAACTAGGCAAAAATCATTGCAAAATAACAAAAAGAAGAAAAAACACCCTGTTACATGTTACACGACGTACTAAGCTCTACAACGATCAAATACCGAAAATGTTTCTTTTAGACTTTTTGCAGAACGTTTTCAGCGAGGCTTTGACAGAGCTGATAATCGGCAAAGGGGTTACCAAGAAGCCTTTTCCGTCACAAAACTGCTGAAGTTTATGCCAGAATATCCCCCCCAAAATACCCTCAATTTGCCGCCGAGTGTGACCGGGCCCTCAACACAGCTTTTGTCAGATTTGCATAATGGTGTCCTAGTTTTATGTTGACATATGCGCGCACTGTTTTGCTGTTCTGTTCAACAAAAAATACGTTATCCTTCTTTTCTTTTCTTGCAAAGAAGTAAGAATCTGATTAAATCCAACAGCTGAGTGTGTCCTAAAGATCCTCTTCTTGGGCCATGTTGTCTAGTGTACTGTACTTTGAACTTCTAGGACCGAGTGGTTTCTCCGACTCTCGTAATAAGTGATCGTAACCATTCTTGTTACCATGGAGATGGTCGTAGCCAATACCCTGTTTCTTGCTCTCTGTCTCTGATGCACCGTGCAGATGATCGTACCCGAGCTGTGATTGGTTATTGGGGAGGACTGTTGCTATGGGAACGGCGTATCCTTCGGCATCTTCCAGTTCATGTGCACGCGTAGCCATGGGAACCTCGTATCCGTCAGCGTCGCTTCCCGCTGTGCCGTGTCCTGAGTCACGTGACGCGGTTGCCATGGGTTCGTTGTATCCTTCCGCCAACGGGAGCACTTCGCCATCAAAGGTAAAGTTCCCGCCTTTTTCGCTGGCCTCGAGTAGGTTGACTTCAGCATAGGGCGGAGTGCGCTTTGCAGGAGGAGTCTTTGGCCGGGGGCTAAAGATATACACATTCGTGGAACTATCGCGCCCCCTAGCGGCTGCCCCTGCTACTGCACCACGACAGGTATTATCCAAACGCGACGCATCATCGTCGGCGGCCTTCGCGATGCTCTCGTCAATCTCAGCGTATCCAGGGTCCGAATACTCGTCGTCCGTTCTAAAGCGGTCTTCAAAGAACACGTCGTCCGGATAGGCGTCCGCGTGTGGGCCGCCCGACCAGTCTTTCCCGCTCGGGGGAGGCCTAGGGGGAGAGGGGGGAACGAACTTCGGCGGGCCCGCGTGTCTGGGGGACTCCACCACAGGACTAACCGCGCCGTCCAACAAAGGTTGCTTCATATCACCGGAGTAACAGTTGTCAGGCGTGGCCCCGCGGTTGCTAGACATGGCGGCCAGCGCGGCGAACTCTGCCCTCTGACCGTAGTCCGGGTTCATGAGGCTAGTGCGGTCCTCCCCAGGTCGGAAAACCACGATGTCCGGCCGCGCTCCCGGGTTCGCCAGGATTTCCGCAACCTGTGGTCTGAAACCGAGAAAAAACGGTGCGTGTTAACTACCACGTTTTATATACATGTATCAAAAAATCATAAAATATTCAATTTGAAACATGTTTCATTGCCTTTTTTATTTGCTAAGGTCCACTGTGCAGTTAACAAAGCAATGTAGATGTCCTGGTGTTGGAAGTCTATTTTGGTAATTACACAGAAAGTGTTTGTTTTTCAAACTTTCACATAATTTGTAAGTGGTGGCAAAAATTGTGCGTAGAACTCTCCTCTTCCTTTCGAATTAGGCATTGAAAGTTTTCGTTACACACGCACGCAAACGAGCACACACGCGCCCCGTGGGCTCTCGGGCTATTTTGGGGCACGGCCGGGCATCAAGATTTTTTAATCTGACTTAAAATCAACCCGGGTCCCGGCAACAAATAGACGCCGTGATAACACCGATAGGTACCCCCAACGGTCCCCTGCAGTCCACCTGGACAAATTTTCTGCCCGGTCGGGGCTGCACCCCCTACCGAACCTGGTGTAAATTTAAATGGGAAGGCAGCATTTAATTTGACTCCTATACCATAAACTATTCTGTTGCATTCTCGCATCGAAGAATGTCAGCAACAACCGTGACTGTGTGTGACGACTGAAATGGAACTTACTGTCGTTTCCTTCTCCTCCAATAGCAGCAGAAGCACCACAGCAACAGCAGGATCACTATGGCAACGCAGGCCAGGGTCCCGCCCACAATGGCGCCGACTAATGGCGGCCTCTCGCTAGGGATGATGGTCAGGCCTGGCGGGGTGGTCAGGGTTTGAGGTGTATCGGTTGGACCAGCTGTGGAGGATCACCAATGGAATTTGAGAAAGAAATTCTTATTAAGACAAGAAAAGTACAGTGACTTTCGTAATGTCTATAACAACTATTTACAGTACATACAAACAAACAGACATATATGGATATCTATAGATATGAATAAGTCAACATATTGAGTTTAGCGGGTCATTTACACTATCGGTTCTAAGGTATAAACAGTCTTTGACATATTTGCCTATTTGTACACAGTAAGGATGATAGCCTCCCAGAATATAGTTGAATGTGTCAAAGGATGAAATTACCAAATATGACACAGAAAAAAAGTAAATAGCAAAACTCTTTGATTAGAGGTTGGGCTCCGGCTGTTTAGGTGTATTTTTAGACGCTTTGTCATACTTACTATTTTATATTTCTCTATCATGTCAACGGCCAACCATACGTGTTTGACGGCCATATCAATATGTTAAACTAATTATGTTTTTATATATAAAGCATCAATTGAAGTTTACGTCTGCCGGCAGAGGTTTGGCCGCGGACGGACATGATAGAAAACGGTACAAAATAGAAAGCCCGACAAAAAACACCTAAAATTCCTTTAGAAACACAGACGAAGCTGGGCCTGTACCTGGAAAGGAGATAGACACACACACAGGCAAACCTACCTCCCGCGATTGCAGTTGTTTCTGCGCTACTCGTGCTACTCAGCACAGGGACGCCTTCCGTCGGGCAAACTGAAAAAAAAGATGAAAAAAGTTGAAAAAGGAACTGGAAAAAGAGGAAAGTGGAAAAAGTGGACGTAAGATGGTGGTATTAATTGCGCCTCCTGCAAAAACAATATTTTTTTTTTTTGCTCACGTAAAATGTCATTATCAAGAGTACAGGTACGTAGAACTGCTGGGATAAAAATACACAATGACAGTAACCAGCAATAGTCCCTCTCCACTTCTTATTTTTAATGTAGGAAAAGTGGCTTTTTTTTAATGAGATGGATCAGCATTCAATAACTTTACTTCTGTGACTATTTTAGAAGAGATAGTGGCATGCCCCTAATAAGGGCCCGGTCACAGTCATCGTCGGATCGTCGCACGATCGAAAACATGGGGTATTCTCGGTATAATCGTGCACATGTCGTACAAGATTCGGCTGTCTTGTTACGAAAAAGGCTATCTTGAGGTAGTATCTCACATCACCTGAGCACCGGTGCGGCACTACGGGATTCAAAAGATTACTCAACGAATTTCAGAGATAAAGAACGAATTTTCTTACGTTTTTACTTGTGTATTTTGTTGTCTTCTAAGTCATACTCTTATGTATTACGTAATTATATAATACAACAGTGCCGCAGTGAACGAACCCCGCAGTGCCACGCCGGTACGAACCCCGCAGTGCCACACCGGTACCCCAAGAGCAGTAAGATACCACCTATATCACTCATTATACCACTTGTGGTCATTTGTGCATTTAGCCTACAACCATGAACATGCAATAAAGATCATTATATTATATATATATAAATCGTGCGGCATCACGATCGCACTCGACGGCCACCGACGCACCGTAAGCTGACAGATCACTATACCTGGTGATCTACTGGCGTTATATGTGATCCGCCATCCCGTGTTGCTTTGCGTGTTTCCGTCCGTTATGAACCGGATGTCGATGTGTTTTCCGGCGTAGTAGAAACACTTGGGGATCTGTGAGCCGCAGAAAGCTGAAGAGAAAACGCAACGGGATTATAATAATAATAATAACTAGAGTTCGGCGACCTCATACCTCCATGAAAATGTAGAGCTTTCGTAAATTTCAGGCAATTGACCAACACATCAACATAATTCATGCATGGTGTTGTTCATCATTGACTAACGTACACATGTCACAATTATAAAATTCCCATTATTGATCATAAAGCGGTTTTGAATTTTTACCATAAATTATGCAAATAAGTTCCTCATTACCATATTTGGTATCTGCTTATATTCCACCTATCATAATTAACATGTGTTACGTGTATTGAGGTCCAGTTATTGAAAACATGGGAACTATACAATTTCCTCATTAATTATGCAAGTTAAGTCCTCATTTGCATAGCATGCATATCATTGTGAACATCTTTGCCTAAGCTACCTGCATGCCTAAAATGCAGGCAATCCGTCGTTCCTTTCTGCAGTTATCCGCTTTGGAGTGTCTTGACAAAAACGCCCCTGCAGTTCCACAATTAAATGTCAGGGGACTGAAACTTGCCCCACATTTTTATGTCGCTAAAAGCTATCTACCACTTAAATGTCACGACCATATCACGCCAGTGACAAGAGATACATTGAAAAAACTG
>NC_049981.1:3938170-4044625 GCF_000003815.2 Branchiostoma floridae
CCACTTGTGTTAAAGCATCTTTCGCGTCCCTCTTTACACACACACAAACACACAGACACACAAACGCGGGGTAAAATATAACCTCCATGACATTTCATGGAGGTAATAATAATAATAATAACCAGGTGTATTTGGGCAGCCAGTAAGTACCCAAATCATGAGTAATGATGCTGTTAAACGTGGTCGATGCACCTCCTCGTCCCTCTTTACGTCCCTCCCGGAAGACGATATAGTGGAAAGCTTCGTGAGGCTACAACAATCCGGTCGTCCTTGGTTGGGGGACTACCATCTAAGAACTGACCGGACCGCGCGTTGCTTAATTTAGGAGATCGAGGGATCGGGTGTACCAACGCGCCACGCGGTCGTAGCGAATTTTCTTTTTTTTTACTCAATGGTCACCACGTAACAAGGCCATGAAGGCCACTCAAGGTTACGGGTTACATGATTGGAACTGTAACAGCAACTCTTCGCCCTAGGTCTGAAACATCATGATTGAGACCAGCCCAATTGCTCACTATGAGTGAGCTGATCCAATAGGCGAAGCAGGGGTTACGAGGGCTGCTCGGGAGATTCTCTACCACTATTTTGGCCGGAATAGTTTGATCCACTCGGGTGGATGTTCGCACATGTGGCGGGTTCTTTAACGTGCTTGGGGTGTTGCTCTCCCCGAACACGGGGCCTCCATTTAACGTCATATCCGAAGGACGGCCCAAGCCGAAGCTAGGTACTCATTTTCACTTGAGTGAAGTGAGGAAAGTCGTGTTTAATGGCAATACACTGTTGTTGCAAGTTTGAAGTCAATATGGTGTGAGTTAGACACACTGCAGGATCTGAGTAATCTCCAAGCATATCCTACGGTGCCATACGATAGTACCAAAGCTGGCCAGGGAGTATAGCCGGCTATTGGAGTCAAGCGGGCATTCTAAAGTTTCTTGCAGTTTGTGTCTGCTTTTTGATCCGCTATTTCTTAATTTCTCGCAACGGTGAGACGACGACAACAAGTCGAGGCTCGCGGACGCAAAGTAATGGGATACACGACTTTCCCTAGCCAGTATCAATGACAATGACAATGACAATGGCAATGCAAACACATCTTTTCCTTCCAGGGCCGCGACAGTGGCCCGCAACTGAGGTTCTCGTGGCTCAAATTTCCAGACGTCTCGAACGATACGACTAACTTTTTCGTCCATGGTTCAAACTGGCAAAACCAACGGTTCGCGCAGTGACTGGTATCATGACTTCCTGTAACGGTCACCCAGCTGACACGTCTGCCGGGGCGCGCGGGCAAAGCCAGGCGGAGGGCAATTTCGGCAATTGACACCTCATCGGCAAGCACAATTTGATTAGGCAACAATTGGATGTTAATAGCCTTTGTTGGAACCGAATGAAGCCAGATCCTACGGGAAGTTTGATACTATACATTACGCACCGTGGAACTGGTTGGAGATTAGATCTGAGAACAGCAGGAATATGAAGAAACAAGGTCATACACCACATGGCCCGAAATCGACCTTAATTTTCGTCTTCCGAACTCCTATCCACATACTTGATATTGTTTCATTTCACCCAGAGGTTTGAGGGTTATGTTGACTACAAACATGCGGACATACACACCAAAACAAAAACAATACCTCCATTTTCCACAGAGGTAATAATGATTCTTTTATAACTAAGACTCATATAAGATTTATTCTATACCCCTTTTTTGACTTTTTGTAATAGCTGTTGCCATACATCGTATCATATACAATTGTCGAGCAATAAAGTTTTTTTCTTCTGTATTAGACACTGCTGAAATTATGTTGTTGTTTTTTTGCAATCTAAACGACTTGTCTAAGAAACACATCGGGATCTTCGAGTCTTGGAGACATGTGAAATAAACCGTTTATCTAAGACTGCTGAAATTATTGTTTGGTTTAGAGACGATTTTTTTTCAAATGATTTTTTTTTAATTTTTTTAAGTGTTTAAGGAAGGAGTTTCTTTTTCTTTGAAATGAATTTTTCTAAACTTGAATATAAAATGTGCAGATATGATATAAGCATCCTGTGGATACGACGTATCTTTACCTCCGTATTCGCCCCTGTCAGGACCAAGATCCGTGAAGTGGACGATGAAGGCGTCCTTGCAGTCGTGGTTAGGACCGCCCCCTCGCGGCTCCAGGTCAAACTGCTCCACCAACACGATGGGGTAAAAGCCATCCTCGCTCTAAGGTAAAAAATCCATTGAGCGTTAACAAAAAGAAGTGAATTTTACCCGTGTGACTTAATGGTATAGCTACCTTGTGTCTGAGGCGTCATGATATCGATAGTTTGTGTTGTTCGTAGTTTTTTTTTTTTCGATTTTGGTTTCAGACAGACAATATGGCACTGCACTCAAGTCCAGTGACTTACTTTAACACATACAAAGAACAGACGAAGGTAAAGGTAGTCCCATAGACTATCTGTACAGTATTGGAAGCCTTAACCGCATTTTTCACCCACCCCAAGTGAAGCCAGGTACCCATATTTTACACCTAGATGAAGTGAGGGAAGTCGTGTTAAGTGCCTTTCCTAAGGGCATAAGGTAGGTGAGATTATACTGGATGGTGCGAACCCGTCACCACTTGGTTCTGAACCGAACACTCTGATGTTACGCCACACAATTCCAGACAATATCTATGGCTAAACCTGGAAGTTGCTATGTAAATGTGATTTTGTAAAAATCATGTACATTTGAATCTATTTGAAACTCTTCTTCTATCAACCAACCAATATGGCGACTGTGATGACAGGTAAATGTAAATGTGAATTTCAAAAAACATGTACATTTGAATCTATTTGAAACTTTTCTTCTATTAACCAACCAGTATGGCGACTGTAACGACACGTAAAGAAATCCTATTAAGAAAGGTTGGAGGCCAATCTCACCGATAATCTCCACAAGCAGTCCAGGTGAGTTGGGTAGTGGTGGTCCGAGAAGTACGGCGACGTCAGGACGCCCCCGGCGGCCGTCACCGGTACTACCTCAGGGTGGCTCATCTTGATACAGGCAGGTGGAAGACCTGGGAGAAAAAAAAATCGAAGAAAAGAAATCAAAAAAGTGATACTCGTACTCCGAATCAACAAATAAACTTCTTCGTGGACAAGCTTGGAGACATTCACTTGTCACATATTTCTAGAAAGGGCTATACTGCTCCTTGTCGCATGGCGGCTTCGTGACCATATCCAACCTCATTACCTATGAATCTGATAAAACTACTAGTAGTCACTATTAAAGATTGTCCAAATCGTTCTCTTAGCATCGAAAAAAATTCCATGCATGATGTCTAGTTTCATAATAATGGACTGCGGCCATAGGTTTGTTTACGTACATGCGTATTATTGAGATCTATTAGATCGAAAATGGGGCATCCTTATTTTCACGTTATTTGTTTGTGAGATAAGATCGGCTTGCAGGTGTCTCTGCCGTGTTGACGGTAAACAAGGTCCGGTCTGGTGAACAGGCAGGCCCGGCGGGCTTCTACCGGGGGAAAACAGTCGCTCTTCTGCCGGACTTCTGGCCTTAGAGTCCGTAGGGCGGCCACCAACGACGCTGAACGTGTGTGTGTGAGTGTGCGTACGTGTGTGTGTGTGCGTGTGTGTGTGTGTGTGTGTGTGTGTGTGTGTGTGTGTGTGTGTGTGTGTGTGTGTGTGTGTATGTATGTATGTATGCGTTTGTCCGTGGGTATGTGTAAGTAGAACTTGCTTTGTGTGCGTGCGCGTGTATGTGTATGTGTGTGTATGCGCGCTCTGACCATACCTCGGCTCACCTAGTGGCAAAATCTTTTTATTATTGAAAACCCCAGAACCCAGTAACTGAGTACAGTTGTCCCTGTCTGTTCTATAACTCTGCACAATCGTCCAGATATCACGCGCCGGTGACAACAGCAGACGCACTGACTGAAGAGGTGAGATTCTACCAACAAACAGACCAAATTCTTCTGCCACAAGTCTTCTGTTTGTATAGTCTTCTCAACCAAGAGATAGGTTAAACCTGCACCAAGTGTATCTACCTTCAAAGTAAAAGTGAACAGATACCTAGATAATCGCACGAGTGCGGCACTGCGGGGTTCGTTCACGGCGGCACTGTTGTGTTTTTTTCGCCGATTTTTTATAACTTAGATATTGCGTCATACGTAAAAGTATGAATTATCTGCACTCTCACTCATGACAGCAAGGAGACCTGAGTGGGCTTGGAATGGAACTTTTAATGTTCAGAGTTCAGAAGGGTGACCAACCACCAAGACCAAGCCCGAAGGGAGTTTGCTGGTGAGAGGAGAGTACAGTAAGCGTGCTGAGCACCCATAAAAAAGGAACTCTGCGATCTACGTCTGTCCTACACTTCACATTTGAGACAGAATGGGTCACGTGAGCCAGGGGGCAGAGGTCATGGCTCGTGCGCACTAAATTATCTGATTTACGCATTTAGCCTAAATCAACACACTTAGACGACAACGAAATGCACAAATCGCAAGAAAATTTGTTCTTTATCTCTGAAGTTCGTTGTTGTTGTTGTTGTTGTTGTTGTTGCCTCTCTAACCGCTTCAATTCGTCGGTATATGGTGACATCTTGAGTAATCCTTCGAACCCCCAGTGCCGCACCGGTGCCCCAAGTGCAGTGAGATTAGACCTTTAGAGCAATGCATAACCTACAGACACCAGATATGTCCATCAACAAAGAGTGACACAAACAAATTCCAAAAGTCCCAACCTGACCGAAGACTATTCTCTTCTCTAGTGCTGTCTATCACAGGAAAAGATACCGGAGGTTCTTAGCCTCCATAGCAGGCTCTCTGGGGCCTTTTTATGGGCTCATTTTGCTGGCCATTTCTATTTGTACTGGGTCACTGATTGCTGGCCTTTTCTGACTGCCAGCCCCCAAGAGGCAGTCAGAAAAGGTGTATTATGAGCCCAAAAGTGTATCATGAGCCCCAAAAAGGCCACAGAGACCCTGCTACGGAGGCTAGGAGGTCTTTTACCTTCGCCAAGAAGGTTGTGTTTTCGTTAGAGTTCGTTCATCAAAACTTGCAATAAGAATTATTTTCCCTCGACGAGAGTTTACTGTACGCTCTACACGCCTTCTTTGTTTGTTCTGGAGTTGTTCTTTTTTGTAATCCAACTTTATTTCCTTAATTTTCGTTAACAAATACACCTCACCTTATACACCTTAGATTATGCCCATTTCGCTGTTTATTCCGAAAATGTTCCCTTGTACTTTTGTTTGCCAATAAAGATTTCTGTTGTTTATAAAAGTCCGTCCATGTACACAATTCAGGTCAATCTAAATTCGAAAAGTATTAAGCAATCTATTTTGGAAGGTCAGAACACAAATTTTAACTATTTACCGGATGTTCAGAAAAGTCCTATGCATCGTTTCAAAGCCGCAAGCGCCAAGTAGATGTGGAGAGGAATATTTTTGCTTGTTTGGCTTGCTTGTTTTTTTAAAGAGGGCTTGGATTGGATGACAGTAAGAGAGGGTGACGATTTCTCCATCCAACATCTGCTTGGAGATAATCGCTGCCCCTGCGGCCCAATTCTGAGTGGATTTCTGCCAAACCGAGGCAGAACTTGGAACGGTGTCAATGGTTCTGTCACGCCCGGATGAATGACCTTTGACCCTTTTCTCTGTGCACGAGCTCAGCATGATAATACGTATACAGGGCAGGGTCTTGCACGGTGTACTGCGTGCTAGCGAGAAAAATCGGTTCCGTACATTAGATAAGTGTATTTCAACTAGTATTTGAGAGTAAAATTCTAATGCTAGGCTTACATTTTATAAATACACATATTACATACCTGTAAACTGTTCTTTTATTGCGACCTGCACTTAACCCAGAGTGTATACAACGTCTTGTACAAGTTTTCATTCATTCATTGATGATTTCGAAGATCCAATTCCCGTGCCAAAATAAAGGACTTGCACGGAATTAGGTATAGTTGCCATACTGTAGGATAACTAATCAAGCAAATGAAACTTTACGGCATTCTTGTGAAAGTCGTGAATATGTCCTACAAACTTCAGCAACTATCTTTTGAGGAAAACAGGCAGTATACTACTACTAGTATTCTTAATTATCGACGACAATAAAAATCGCAGCCTGGTATCACGGGAGGACAATGAGACTCGGCAGCTATAGATTTGAATAGCAGGTTCAGAAAATCGCACACGAATGTGACTCTGTTTAGTCCTTTGTTCAGCCTTCCTGGCCAATTTTCATAATGAAGATTTCATAATGATGATCTTTATTTGCATGTTCTTGCCCATGTGGGCTAAATGCAGCAGATCCCATGATGGGATACTATTACATGTAGTATCACAGGTGAATAAACAATACATCCGGAGCTATGCTATCACTATATCTAACGTTTACATGCCTCTTCCCTTTTCTTAAAACATGTGTATGCGAACTCACAGAGTTTTTGTTGTACAATGTTGTCTGTGGTTGTCAATATACGTACAAACAGGTTGTTAGTTAACTGTTTACATCGTGTATCTACATTGAGAGCACTGGTAAAAGAGTTGCGTATATCATTGTATAAAAAACATTCTAATATAATGTAGGGCATTTTTTTTCGCACGCTTGCATCAGTTTTTGGTGCTCCAAGTGGATGCCATCCATATAATCAAATCAACATGGCCTGATTCCTGCATGTTGGATTCCATTCAAAGCGTTCACGGGGCGCCCTGCCAACCCCCGGACCGACCCTGCCCCCGTCACATCTGTTTCGTTAATGCATAACGAATATTTCTCACCCGGCTACGTGTTTCCAAACTGACTCATGGGCTGTTTGGGTTTAATAAATGATTCCGGAAAGTGTGCCTGTCTGTGCCTAGCACCAAGTTAGTGTCCACCGGACAAACAACGTCGGTTGACATTAAAAAAAAGTAGAATTTAGGTACTAGTAAATAGTGAGAATTATTTTCCATCAGAGTTTTGCCAATGGAGGGTAACATTTGCCGGCGAAGTTGGTGAAAATTTTACCCTCTTGGGTAATTATTCACCCCTGATTTTTGCATGCCCTAAAACTACTTGAGACAAAATTTCTATTAAATTACTAAAACAATTACGAGATAAGAAAAGCAAGACTGGTGAGGAGAAAAAAAGTTCTTTTCTTTCTTGACTTAAAGGTGAGAGATGAAATACTATGTTGAAGGCCGGTAGTTTCCCAAATCGAAGAATCGGGACAAATTAACTAGACAATACACAAATATGTTGACAGACAAGTTTGTCAACGCCGATTTCCTGAGTGTCTAATCTTCGAAACTACTGCATCCTCATTGTCACCGAAACCCATCGTATAAAACTAACACAAGCCGTTGTAGAGGGCAAAATAAATCTAATCATTTCAAGGTTTCATCAAGAACTACATAATAAATATCAAGATAATCACTGTGTTCACAGACAGATACACACAAACGCTAACAAAACTTCCCTGGCGAAGGTAACAAAGTCTGCAATACTTTGACTGGTGGCAAGATCCAACTGTATATGCCAAACACGGATACAGGAAACGTAACAATTACGCTTGTTGACACGATCTTTAATCAGCGCACCTGCCTATAGGTAATGTTACAAAAATAAACAGACCCTGTTTTTTTCATGCCACTGTGGAAGAAGAACGACGTCTGAAGTAAGGTCTAAAATATGTACGGTCGCACACGACTGGAATATGTTATTCTCAAATTACTGTAAGGAATTCTTTTTAGATACTGTGTAGACAAGACGTGGCATTCGATTTATTGTGATTAGGTAAGGTGTGACAGGTCGCACGGTATAATCAACCACCGAAGCGTGCCTGCGAAGTTTGTATGTTTAATCTCCAAGCAGATGTTATGACACTGTTCATTCCCGTTGTAGTATCATGACTTTTGTAACATTAGTACTCTTTTTCAGTACAACACCACTGGACAGTATAGCAATGTTCCCAAAACGGGTTCCCAACGACGAAAATTAGCCATCCATATTTTTGTCTTTTGTTTTTATTTCATCCATTTATTTATGTATGACTCTATATAGAATCACTTCAGTTAAGTGAGTAGCTAGTTTCCAAGAAATCCCTTTACAAAATCATAGCAAAGCAGTATCCTTATGTCTGCTTCGAGTCTTGCTGTGCTTATACCCCTGTCACATTTGGCGAAAATCGATCGGACGATGATTCTGCGGCACTCGCCCGAGCCTCGCTTATAATAATAACTTCATTACACAACAATTGTACACGGTACAAAGTATAGCTTATATGTGGCAGGGACGGTTTTCAGGTGAAAAAAAACACGCAATCCTCTGTCGATCTGAAAAATGGCCGATCTTCCATCGATACACCCGAAAAACGTGGATAATGTGACAGGGGTATAACAATACCCCCAAGAAGTGGTTGCACCAGTCGACTATTAGTATAATTGCGGATAACGTTACAGCAAGTTAATCGCCCGCATAGAGTAACACGGATATTTCGCATCACCGGACTAGCAAAACAAACAGTGAGCGAAGTCCTGCTTCAAACCAGATAACTTTCTTTTGTGTCTCTTTTTAAGAACGGCTCTGGTCTGTGACGTCACACATGAACGACCCACTGTGTGACCTTCAAATAACGCCCTGAAGGTCATAGTTACCCTGGTGTTTTGGGGTCAACATATAAGACGATAGAAACTTCTTTCTTAAAGGAATACAGATCCTTGCGTCGTATTTTAGTCTTGAATTCGACGCATCCTGTGTGAAACTTTAAATAGCCTCTACTGGCTCTACGCAAGGCTTCGGGTGAAATACTTTCATGCACAGTCAGCGATTCAACTACAAAGGGTGCAAATGGGATCAGTACTCTACAGTGACCACGAAAAGTCCCACCGAGTCAGGCCAGCCTTAAAATTTTCATAGTCTATCTGTCTGACAATATCTTTGCTTGTCAAGTGGAATAACCGCCCTTTTGCTCAACACACCAGCTTCACAGGCACGTAGTAGTGGCAGCTCTATTCTATATTACTGTAGCGAGTAGGCAAACACTGTATATCTAACTTGAAATGTTGTTTCAAAACTAAGAAAGAGGTCCTTTATGTACTTGATAACAATCAAGATTACTCTACATTATCGTTGTTAGTTAACGCCTGTAGCTTGAGGGGTCAAAGGTCGGTCTAACATAGACACTAGTTTGCAAATTAAGATAAGGGAACCAACTACCTGTTGACTGTGCAGCTGCGGGAATCGAACCAGCGACCACCAGCAGCAAACACGTCGCACAGACGGTCCGGGGTTCCATCCTCGGCGTCCTTAGGGACCCATGGGCGGTGAAAAGTCGGCGGAGTCGGAGACGAGGCGCCCGGAAAGCCAGGTGGGAAGGGACGGGGGCTTCGGGAGCCGAGAGGCGGAAGTGACAAGCGACAATTGGGGTCAACGAACGACAAGGGGTCACGTCTCCAGAGACTGCAGTTCAGTACTAAATCGCTAGATGTCACTCATGCGCCGAATGACTGACAATGAACGTTGGAACTTGATGTCAGACATCAATGTATGGGCTTCGGGTGGAAGATTGTAACATTTTATGACTCCCTGGCTTCTATGATATGAGAGCCGAAATTCTGTTACAGCAAACAAGATTTATTACCGTCATAGACGTTCGACAATAAGAAAATAGTCTTCCACCCTAAACATCCGTTGTTACTCACTCTAATGCTACTTGAAGTTGCAGTCATACATTGACAAGAAAGATGTCGCTTCTGTATGGGTTATTTGTTCAACAACGGACAAGGAACACATTACGCTAAGCCAAAGAAGCATCTAAGACGATAAATGATCCAATACGACTGTTCGAAAAATCGTAAACCATGTGAGTCAATCGTTTCATAACATGCGCGTAAATTATTCAATATGTTAAGGACAACTATATACGAGATATACCGAAAATTCAACGAGCAATATATTTTTGTACCGATTGCATATGTTAGTCCAAATAAAGTTTCAACTGACGAGTTGTACTATTTGTTAATCTTATACTTTATTGATAAACAATACTGATATAAGCCGCTACAGGCCACTAGTTTTTCTGGAGAGCAAAACAAACAAAGAATTAAGTGCTGAGAATGTGTAACAATATGTACAGCTATATAAATCGCCCCTTCCCGTGGACAAGCTATAGTGTCAAAGAAGGGATATTTTGATCATATCTTTGGCTACATAATAAAGATAAAGAAAAAAACGCATAAAGCAAAAAAATCCACCCTGAGATATATAACGTTACTAATAATACACACATCTATACATGTAAAATACTGTGAGGAAATACATTTTGTATGAGAAACGATATTTTTACGGCAGTTTTGGCTTCTGTACTAAACCGATATTTGTGTTTGTCTTACATAGTACCTATACGTTACTAGTCCTGAGTACACATGTAATGCTGACGTCACGATAGTCCTGAGCTGTTATTAGATCTAGAGTCTCGTGGACAACTGATTTCTGGCACAAATGCTAGATATTATTACTATACTACGTGGAGGTTGTTTTGTGCAACGAAATAAAAATGCAGATGTTGTTTTACAAGAAAAGAAAAACAAAACTGTTTCATGTTACATACATATAGTATTAAACTTTACAAACTTCATTAATTTGTTTTGAAACCTCCATGCTTTATAAAAAAATGTCTTTGATGTGCGTTTTCCAGTCACTACTGTGCTTCAAGTTCAGGGAGTCTGTCGTAATCTGACATTTGACCTCTGAGCTTCTTTTGGTCCACAATTCCTCGCGCCAAGTGATCATAGTCGTCCGACCCTTCCCCGAGATGGTGGTACTCACTGTCTGGGCTGTTGCCATGGAAACCGTTGCTATGGGAACTGTTGCTATCAAGGCGGTCATATTCTGCTTTTGATTGGTCGCTGGTTGTCACCGTTCCTATGGGAACGGCGTATCCGTCGTCCGATCCGTCAGACAACCGAAGAAGGTTCATTCCCGCCTTTTTTTGTCCGAACGATCGCGGGGGCTTGCGGGGCGGGGACGTTACCATGGGAACATCGTAGTAGTCGCTGGACGGTCTGATGACGTCACCTACGACGTCAGGTTTGGGGTTGATGCTTTTTCGCGGGGATTTTTGCGGCGGTGGTCGCTTCGGTTTTACCGGTGCTTCCAGGTTCCCTGGTTTGTAAACGGTCGCGTAGGGAGGATAGCTGTTCCCTCTGGCGGGTTTTGTCGGCGGTGCAGTCCCCGGGGCCCCCTCTTTCTGTTCTCTCGCGTTGCAGGGTACCTTTACAATTCCTTCGTCGATCTCCGCATAACACGGGTCGGAGTACGGCTGTTGCGTTTCGATGCGGTCCCTGGGTAAAACGTCGGAGTACCCGTATGGTGTGACGTCACGGATGATGACATCTTTCAGGGGAGCGGGTTGAAGGACATGCCTACCGTTCGGAAAGGGGAGAGGTGCGGTTTGAACCTCACTGCCTTTCAAACGTTTAGCGACCAATGGCTCCTGTACACGCTTCCATTCTGCGCCTTCTTGGATGGGAAAGGGGCAGTCGGCGGTTTTTCTGATCGGTTTGGACGGTGTGACTGGCGCCACCGGTTTACCGTAGTTTGCGTCCATCAGACTCGTCTTCTCCTCACCCACACGGAAAGTGATGACGTCAGGATGGGGCGCGGAAGGGCCCTGATCCCCAGCCGGCCGTTGCCTGGAAACGAGACGAAACAGAACAAATTTGACTTTAGAAAATGTGAGGATGTGTCAGTGTCGTCTGTACATGACGTCACTGGTTTCTGTTGCCTAGCAACAAACCCCTTTCTCTATCCTACTCCATATAAAAAAGGCATACATAACAAGCAAAAATACGGATTGACCTCTCCTTCTAACCTAAACCGAATTCATGCCAACCCTTTTTCCTCATTCGTTTAACAAAGATGGAGAAAACGAGCGACAATCTTAGCCATACGATGCCACCGGAAGCCTGTCCCTATCTCTACAGTTCCGGGAGCGTTGCCCGTCCGCCCAGTTCATTGGTCATAAAAGTTTTACGGGGTTTGGTTAAGTTACAAAAGGCCAGCAAAAAAGACAAGCTGTCAGAAACAGACCACTGAAAGGAATCCATTCTTAGCAGACCGTATAAAAACACCCCTAAGTAGAGAAAGGCAACCAGGTTAGCAAAACTACGCGTCTACTTTCAAAGTGGGACCCAACCCTAATTCACCTTTATCCGCGAAGTAACCTATATTCGTTATTTCTAAAACCCGGGTATTTAGTGTTATCCATCCAGTCGGCCGCGGCTATCGATGGTTTCAAACTGCAATATTGACAATTTATTGAGCATAACATCGTACGTCGACTTGATATCCCTTGATACCTTACTTTTTAAAGCAACGGATATAGGTTACCCCACGGCTTAAGGTGAACTAGCGTTACCTACCGTTTCTCCCCGGCCTTCCGCTTGGACCAGCACCACCAGGCGAGGCAAGCGGCTCCGGCCAGACTCAGCACCGCCACCGTCACGGCTAGGAAGATCACCACGGCGTTACCGGATCCACCCGTCTGGTCTATTGTAGTCGTCAGGTCTGGTGGGAGGGGAGGTACGGCTTGATTTTATTTCAGATTTATCATACTCACACACAAAGGAAGAGAGACATAGAGAGGGGAGAGCGATAGAGAGAAAGGGTCGGAGAGAGCGTGGAGAGAGACTAGAGAGAGAGAGAGAGAGAGGATCACAATGGTGTTTCCGGAACCACCTGCTCTACTGTAGTCGTCAGGTCTAGGGAAGTAAGACTGGCTTGTACTTTTATACTTCGGGTTTAGGGACACACATACACATACACACATACATTTTTGTGATTCGGATTTAGGCACACTCACAACCATACACACACAAACTAACACACATACAGACACACACAGGGGGATACTCGCACACACGCGCGCGCGCACACACACGCTCACACACACCAGTGTCGCCCATCTCTTCTGTTTGGTCATCAGCTCAGGTCTGTTTGTTTGTTTTGTTTTGATTTGTTTTGTTTTGTTTTGTTTTGTTTTGTTTTATTTTGTTTTGTTTTGTTTTGTTTTGTTTTGTTTTGTTTTGTTTTGTTTTGTTTTGTTTTGTTTTGTTTTGTTTTGTTTTGTTTTGTTTGATGGAGACAGAGAGTAGAGAGAGAGAGAGTAGAGAGAGAGAGAAAGTCACTTACTTGCGCTACATCCGGGGCCCTCGCAACCACGCTGTGAGGGGCCGAGACTTGACGTCACCACTTTTGACTTGGTGCTCTTCGTCTCTGGGCCGACAGGAGGCGTTGTCAGAGGTGCTTCGGGTGTTGGCGTTGGGCAACCAGCTACAGATTGCAGAATTTAGAAACTCAGCACTTTTTATACACTTATTTCAGTACAAGTAAAACACAAAAAACTGGAAAATTTCCTTAATTATTTCCTTACTTGACAAAGCTGAACATATAAAATTAAAAGGTACTAGTAATCAGATTAGCATTTCTATTCTTATAAAATTGTCGTTGCAAAATATATTTACCGGACGCATCAACGGTCATGTACTGTAGGGTCCATCCCCGGAAGTGACGTAGCTTCTTGTTGGGTTTGGCGGAAGCAGAAGTGACGAAATTGACGTGGAAATCACGACCGGAGGAGATGAGACACGTGGCCCTCTCCCGTCCGCAGAAGGCTGGAAATGAGGAAGGTTCGGTTTGATTTTGATTTTACTAGGACTAACATGCAAAATGTAATACAAGAATTAGAAGATGAACACAAGCAACGATTGCATACTAGTATTTCAGACAGCATATTATACAATAAAATGCAATGTACAACCCTATAAGTTTGTTAGTTTTGTCTACCAATACCGTAAATGTTGTATTGATATCTGGCATGAAGATAGGTGCAATTTTGTAAAAGAGAAAACACAGAGACAGAGAATGAAAGATAAAAAGAGAAAGAGAAAGACAGAGGCAACCACAGAGATAGATGGAGAAAGAAAGACAGAGAGGCAGACAGATGTGAGATGAAGAAAAAGAGAGAAAGGTAGAGGGGACGACAGACACAGAGAGATGAATAGAAAGAGTGAAAGACAGAACGACAGAGGGATGATAAGAAAAATACCGAAAGGCAGGCAGATGAAAAGAAAGACAGAGGGAAGACAGATAGAGATTAAGAGAAAGGTAGATGGGAAGACAGATGAAGAGAAAGAGAGACGGAGACAAATGAAGATAAAGAAAGCAAAAGACAGATGAACAGAAAGACAGAGGTAGGGAGGTGAAGAGAAAGAGAGAGAGAAAGAGAGAGTAGCAACTTACTCCAGTGCTTGTTCCCGCTCAGGTCACGAATGATCAGAAAGTCATCGCTGCACTTCCCATCCGGCTCGCGAGGGGGCAGGTCCATTGAGCTGATTATGACCTGGATCTTCTTCTGTGGTGGTGCCTGCATAACGATATGCAAATGAGAAACTTCATGCTTCTTTGCTGAAATTTGCTGAAGTAATTGGTCACTGGACTGACCCCTTAAAACTTACGATAACTTTGTTGCCTTGTACATTAGGCGTTGCCAAAACCACGGAAAAGAATCTTACCCCTATCCGCCACACACAGTCCAGTTTCTCTCCCGGCAGCCTTGGCGACCGGAGAAGACCGGAAGTCACAGCCCCGCCCACTTCCTCGGGGTGTCCAATCGCCTTCCACCAGCAAGCTTCGGGAACTGCAACGGCAGCCAATCACAGATCGGTCATCAAACTTGATCAGCGAATCACCGTCTAGTTTACTATTATGGAAAGCATCCTCTATCTGTGCGATTGGAGCTACACTGACCACAAATGACACACCTGTCAAGTTGTCTATCTCTTTCTTTCATTCATTCATTCATTCTTCGCCTTCCTTTCCTCTTTTCTGTTCTATTTTTCTCTTACTTTCTTTTCTCTCTCTTCCTCTCTCTTCAAATTTCCTCTCATTCTTTCATTTTGTTTGTCCTGAGTACATGGCTAAAAATACTAATGCGGTCAGCGGCTGACGACAGGAAAGCGCCTCTTGCGGATAGCGACTAAGTGCAGTTATAGATATCATAAGAATCAATTTATTTCAATGGTCAGATTTTTGGTATATTTTTATTGAGTATAGAATAAATGCTGGTACAATAGAAACTAACACATCTAATTCTTTATTGGATTTTTTGTCAGAAAAGTTGCGTATTTGTGCGTTATTACAAGGACGTTATAACGTTATTACAAGGACGTTATGACGCATAATTGCGGTATGAGACCACAAAGCTACGCAAAAACCGCGCGCTTCCCGCGTGGTAAATATTCCCCCCTGCAGCCGTCCTAATTACTACCTGTTCATGTCAACACCTGGCTGCGGTTTAAAGAACTGAATGTAGTCTACTTATTTCATTGGTCTAATTTTAGCCTACAGGAAACCACTAACAATGGGAAAAGACGAGAGCTTTCTGTAGGGCGGTTTGTTATCTATGCTTGTCTACACCTGTCTAGCTGACTATGGTTTTGTAAGTGGCGAGGTTTTAGCCAACAGGAAGCTACCAACACAAAACAATGTATGTGTGTGTTGCACGGAAAAAAGTTAAAGTGTGCAGCGCAGAACAAGTAAGTAACAAAACTACAACCCTGTTAACGTCACATAACCCACTCATCATAGAAAAAGTGAGACACTTCATCTTCCACTGCTTCCAGAAAAGAAATAAAACCCCAAATGCGTACATCGTAGCTCTCAGCAGTCCATATTATTGATAGAATACTGTAGTCACTTGTTTCCACTTGTCACCATTGTTACCTGTACCAAAGTCTTTTATTTTATGTATCTTTACTATATGTTATGTATGTTTCATGTTACAATTAGCTCTCTGGCAACTAATCTATGTTGCGTAGAAAAAAAGGATAGGTATGTTGACATTGTTGCTGTCGGCCATCGTAGGTAAGACCAGGACATTGCACACACACCCACCCCCCACCCCCACCCCCCTTACACACACACACAACAAAAATATGTATCACCCACACGCAGACAGACGGCATGACGTCACCAGACAACACGTCATCAGACGGGTAAAAATAACCCCCTAACACAACAACCTGCCGACTTCCGGTTCCGGTCTGCGGCAAATGAACAAAGGCGTCCAGTGCAGGTGTTCAAGGAACAGGCCTCTCAAGCAATCTCCAAGCAGATGCAGAGAGGAAAAAAATCGTAATGGTCGACCTGTTCTACGTTTTGCACAGTCTGTAGCCCATGTCCACCCATACAAATTTTCAAACATCTTTTTAGGAAAAAGAGGCTCTTTTTCTTTTCACGTTGTGCTTTGGCAAAAACACAGACAAACCTGAACAAGTGACCACCTCTTCATAAAGACTACTCTCCAAGCAGAAGTTAGGCTCCGGTTGTTTTTTTTAACGTTTTTTTAGTCGTTTTTATCGGGCTTTCTATTTTGTCATTTTTCTTGAAGTTAGGTTTTGACACAGCAAGATAAAATACAAAATAGAAAGCCCGATAAAAACGAATAAAAAAAACGTTTAACAAACAGCCGGAGCCTAACCTCTGCTTGGAGAGTACATAAAGACCACCAAAGGCCTATGTCACCACTTCTTGGTGATCCGTTAAAGGATTTTTCGATTGTTCGATTTTTCAAGTGTTAAGAACCTTGTAATTGTCCGTAGCGACCATTTATCCACAAAGACCAGATTTCATGGGTCCCCTGGGTGGTCGTCTTGGTCAGGTTTGACTGTACAGTGTCGGTCCCTTTCAGAAGGTTTTTCACAAGTAAGAAGAGTAAAATAGTCCTACGAACAAATTTACGTAAGGATAAGCTACCCCCATTTTTTTTCCAGACAGTGGGTGGAAAGAATGTAAGTGTGGTCAAACCGCCGTGCTATTTTTAACCTGCCACCCCCGTCTTTTCTGTTACACTCCAGTTGTGTTTACTTTAGCCGTCAGGGTTTCTGAATGACTCCACTCTGGGGTTTTCAGGACTGTTGTTTTGTTTACAAACCGTCTATAAACGCCCAGCCCACGATAAGGTAGGGCGTATTCAAGCAGATACTGGCAGGGACGATAGCGTGGCATTCTAATTTTCTCTGACACAGTACCGAACCAGAAACTGCAGACATTCGTACACTTTGGGACAGAGCATTAAGTGGTGTTGTTGCCTTTACCTGTTTCCGCACTGAAAAAATCTGCGGATAGACAACACGTGAACATTTAGCGCTAATATAACGCCAGTTCACCGGTACCTTTACCCACGCACAGGGTAACCTATATCCGTTTGTTATAAAAAAAATGTGACAGGGCATTTAGGGATAGCAAGTCGATGAACGGTAATTCAAAACTGGCATATTTTGCAAATACTGCAATTTATTTAAAACCACCTTCCGTTGTGGCTTGATATCCCATATCCCATATCTCAATTTAGAAACAACGGATATAGGTTATCCCGTGGATAAAGGTGAACTAGCGTCAACTTCTGACGGCATTTTTTTTACTCAGAGTGGAGACACAGTGCGCCCATCCGTATTTGCGATTAGGTTCGATTAAAAATTGCAATGCAGTGTTTTGCTGTAAAAGGGATGCTCACATTGACCGTAAGTTCGAGGTGAAGCGGTCACCACAAAAACCGCGAACATAAAACCGCCGCGAATATTTAGCATTTAACAGTACTAGCAAGACTATAAGTACACATCTCCGGTCAGCTCCGAGCCATGTCCGTCCTTGTCTTATCATCTCCGCCATCTTGGTGACCTCTACTTATCGTGTCCGCCATGTTGGTGACCTCTAACACAAATCTGTTATCCGGACCTCCTTATCTACACCCCATGGCGTGACCTTGAAGGATTCGAGGTTTCCGTTTATGAAGGTCGCTTCCAACATGGCGGCTTTGTTGGTGTGAATAGATAGGCCCTAGGCTTTCCTGTTTCACGCCTTTCCATAAGACCCTCTTTCCTCTCCTGGTATATTGTTTTGATAGAATGTTGGATTAGATATCTGTATTGTTTCTAGGTAATGTTTCTTTATAATTTACCAACGAACAAGTTCCATCAAGATTGAGTCTCGATGGAACGAAGTTTATAATCGTAATTGTTTGTATGCTACAATGACTAAGGTCCAAATACCATGCCTTTGCTGTTGTTTATATACTTCTTTCACGACAAAGAAAACAACATGTCATTTGTTTTAGCAGCTTCGTGTTATATACTAGAGGGAGTGACACTTATTTCGAGCACAAGAGCAATCTCTCACTCCAAAATCGTGACCATAGCTTGTTGAGAACGCGAGATATCAAATCCGTTAGTTCCGCTATAGTACCAAAGGAAGTCGCCAGGAGGCCCAAAATCTAATCGTTATCTAGCTTTCGTAACACCGCACCAACACACCAAGTATGAAATCAATCCATTTAGCCGTTCTTGAGTTTATCTTGTTCACAGACACACACACAGACACAAAGGCACACACAAACGCTAGTGAAAATAAAACCTCTCTAATATTTCATGCAGGTAACAAGAGTTAAAACGACAGGTGCTTCGTTGGCGTTGCCACACTTTTATTTACCAAACACAGGCCCAAATTGTGTAGCGTACATAAAATTAACAGACAGACGACATTCCAATCTTAAGTCCGGAGTTACTAAACTAGTAATTTTCCCCAATTAGGAAGTCGAGTGATGCCTACACCAAAACAAACACTCAAAAGAAGAGCTTCCTGTTTTGCATAGCTTCGAGTCTGGAATGACGGCCTTTGAACAAAGCAACCAGAGATAGCAGACTTCACACCATATCTATATTGCTATGTGTCTGAAAGACATAACGTTCTAGATATGAATAGCAACGCTGCATATGCACACGCAGATAAAGAATGCAAATCAACAAACACACAAGCATACATACACGTTCACACACGCGCACGCACATACACAATACCATATAGTCAAACACACATATGTACACACAAACACAAATAGACAAACACACACACAGAAACAAACACGCATATGCAAGTTTCACGCAAAACCGCACGAAACCACGAACCACGCATAGGCAAACATACTAAATACTACCGCATACACACATACGCAGACGCACACACACTTGCACACACTCAGAAAAAAACACCCACAGACACCCACAGGGAGACACACACACATACATGCATACAAACACACACATACACACACACACAGAGACACACACAAACGCACACACACACACACACACACACACACACACACACACACACACACACACACACACACACACACAAACAAACCACAAACAATATTTTACTTTGGGGATCAAATAACCAGGACAAACGAAAAGTCAGACATGATGACTAATATCGAGTAAATCAATCCAGAAATCAGAAGTGTTTTTCGTGAAACTTTGTTAAAATTAACGAAACTCATTTAGTTTTGCATAACCTGTGAGAAAAAAATTCAGCGAAGTAAACCGAAACTCAAAAACAAGTCTGCTATCTCGGCGAGAACATCCCCCGACTCAGAACACCCACCTAGACAACCATAACAAAGGCTCAAACCTCGCAGACGTGTAAACAATAGGATGGGGACCAGTCGACATGTCAGAGCCTCGAGTCGTAACCATACCGTCGGGTGATCGGCGCTATCTCTACGGTCCTGAGAGCGTAGCCTGCCCGACCAGTTCATTAGCGCACACCGGAGAATTCTTTACGGGGTTAGGTTAGTTTACATCGCTCGACAAGCCAAAAGGACAGGCTGCCAGCAATCCGTAGGTAGCTGACTGGGCCCGGTTCAACACACTAAAGCCGCAAAGTCTAGAATGGTGTCCAGGTTAACATGTTTTTCTCTTGTTCACGCTTTCATTCCCAACAAGACCACTGTTTTTCAATGTTATGATAATTTTATTACTATTCTATGCTTATTGGCATGATCTATAGGCCTGATGACTTTATGATCTGTGGACAAGAAATTTGTCAAAAGACAACTTTTTCCTTCGTTCTTGTTGTTATTTCTGACGGTTAAAAAGTGGGCGATTTCGCGATATCGCGCATTGCTCCTCCTAGTATCAGTTTCACATGCTTGTAACGCAAAGCTAAGCTAAACAGTCCAACATGTTATTCTGGCATAATTGGGCCAAATCCCGGCCTGCAATGTGCGCTTTGTCAAGAGTCATCCTTCCCAAACGCAATGACACATCGCAGATACAACCCAAACACTAGTCTAAGAGCCTCAAAAGCTTTAAGAGTCCGAGCTTCAAGTAAGATTTCTTTACCACTTTTGTTGCCAGTAGTAACTGATATGTAGCGTCTTAAAATTTCAACACTGTAATAGTCATGATAGTATGTTGTCATCGGAAAGAACGGTAACATCACAACCCCCACCGAGAAACCTACGGTAGACACTACCCAAACACCACTGAACCGCACCAATCCCGCTATCTCATTACAAACTCTTAAAGGAGCCCTAAGGCCTAAGCAGGTTTTGCCTGTTTTGAGTGGAAATATTTTGGATAACGTAATCTGTGTGACATTGACATCTACTGCATCATATTTGCACATCTACATGGTTATTTCATACTTTGAGTGGTTAAAAACGGCGCAAAAACAAGCCGCGCGAGGATTCCCTAAATATTATACCCCCCAAAAATTAGACCTCAGATCCAGCCAGTAACCGTTTTCCGTCGACAATGTTCGGCAAGTTCCGGGCGCGTGACGTCACGACTTCCCAGTTTAACCAAGATGGCGGACTCCGGTTCCACATCCACAGTGCTGGGAAAGAGAAAGCGAAAGACTGGGGCCGGACGACCCCGCAAGTATTCGACACCGGCAAAGAAACTGAAAATTCAAGAGATGAAAAGGACCCGTGTGTACTTGGGCGATGCATATAACGACTGGAAGGATCTAAGAGAGCGGCTCGGACTGAAAAGTGATCGCGAGCTCGCGTGCGAACTGATGAAAAGGTTTGTTATGAACTTTCTCTATCCAAACGCGATTCCTCTCAATATTCGCTAACAATCACTAACGTTAGTCGTATTTATAGGTTGTACCGAATTTTTCGATATCTGTATTTGCCTTTTTTTACGTGTTTATCGCAGAACCATGTGGCGTTACAGATAACAGATCAAAATAAACCGGCCAGCCGGGCCAGGCCATGCCGTGTGTAAATAAAGTATGCTGTCACTGCTGTGCATGAAGTTACAACCAGTTCGTGTCCCGTATTTTGCATGCTGCAGGACGAAAAAAAATTAAAGAAAAAATGTTAAACATAATTGAGGCCATGTTGCTTACTGATCCAAGTACATCTATTATTTTTTATCGGTTATTGGACGGCGTGCATGTTGTAACTTGTGACTTACGGCGGCCACTAGTAATAGTATACTAGTACTGGTACATGATATTAGTACATTGCAATTTCTTTGTCTTCTTATTTCTCGAAAGTTTCTACAACTACTACACATACTTTACACTGGTCGTGGCCATCGTAATTTTTATAACCTCATTTGCTGTATAGCGGTTCCTGCTGTTGTTGTTTTTTTCGTGATTTTGGTCATAAATATAAGCCTATCTTTGACTAGTTCATGACACATTTTCATGAATAATTTCCGCCAGCTTCAAGGAGAAGATGTCTGTCCCAAGGACATCAAGCCCTAAGTGCACATTCCAGTCTCTAAGCCTCTTCGGTGATGAGTCAAGTGTTGGGACACAGTCAGATGATGACGGTTCTTCTGGTTCTATTGTGTAAGTAGTATGGTACTACATGCTAAGCATGCATTTCATTAGCCAAAATTGCTGAAGCCATGAAACCCGATGTGCAAAATACACCCAAAACAGTTTGCTACTTTTGTTTCAGTTTGTTAAAGATAAGTACATGGTATAAGTGTAGGAAAGAAGTTGAGTTTGTTCATTTAAAAGTGTTTCTGAATGGCAAAGCCTGAAAACATTTGTTGTATATGATATATGACCCAGTTCAGCATGATGGGAAGGAATGATGACATGTGTAGATTTAATTATGTATGTTTGATGCATTTTATTTTGTGATGCCTTGTTCGGTTTGCTGTAATACTACTACCTTTACTATTGAATATCCAATTGCCCTGTTTTGAGGCAATTTTAGAGTAGAACAGCCACTTTTACAATTTGATTTACTTATCCTGTTGTCATTTTGCTGAAAACTTCAGTTACCATTCAATGCATGTTGTAGCAATTACCTGATTTATCAGGCTTCTATATGACATGCCCAACATTGCTGGCCTCTGTGAGGAGAGGCTAACTACAGCCCCGGATAACAGAGTTTGTGTTGCACAGACTAATGTAGCTAAGTACTGTTTGTTATAAGACTTTGATTTAAGAGTTGATCATTATCTTTATTTCTTATGAGAACCAAAATGAAGTTTTTGATTCTGGAGAAAGCACCCGCATTATTTGGCATACGCATTTAACATGTAAGATTTAATGCAAGTACATACTTATCGCAGGACAGAAAACGTGTGTGTGCCACCACAATGTGAAGACCTGGAGGATGCTGTGAGCAGGTACTGTTCTTTCTTCTGAGACTGTTCAAAACATCTGTTGGTGCACACAGTACTTGACTTATCTTATATTGTTATAAAAAAAATAATCATTTACTGTTTATTTCAGAGGTTGACATTAGCTAAATATTTCTTTTGTGTATCTAGATTCTAATTCTGCAGCTGATATTGAAATTGTTACATTTTTTGCTATGTTTTCTTGATATTGATATGAGAGATTACAGTCATGCAGTATTTGTACCATTATCGCGTGTTCATTTGTCAACCAAATAAAACTGATCTGTATTTTATATCCTACGTACAGCATACACCATCCCACAACCAGGAACCCTGAGAGTGAGAATGAGCCTGGGAACGAGCCTGAGAATGAGAGAGAAATCAATGCCTTGGAAAACATTGGGTAAGTAGTTGGCATCATTTACCTCTTGGTAATAAGGCCACAGCAAAAAAATTTTATGGATGACATCCACTGGCTCATTAATTTTCACCTGATTTCATAAAAAAAAAATTTGTCTTCTTCTGGTCAACATCATGATGAAAGATTTTTAAAAAAATGAGCAAATGTGTAGCCTAATGATTTTACTTGTAGAAGTGAGACTAGCGAGGTAGTTATGACAGTAGTTGTAGAATTGAAGCTTGATGGATATTTGTAAAAGTGGCACCAATACAGAAGCAATGAGTGTAGTTACCAACTTTCTAAGACAGGGCTCGAAATACTACCTGTATATGCACGTTAGTGCAGGTAAAATTGAAGCTGTCCATGTATTTCTGATTTCTACCTGCACCTAACCTGCACTGGTCCATGTACTGGGTTTTATACATAAATGTCATATGATGTAGGTGTATGTGGATTGTTATTAACTGCATTGAATGTTACCACTTCCACTTATTAAGTAATATGCTGTTTAAAAGAAACAATTAGCAATTGTTCTTGAACAATTTTAGTATGATCTATTAATACTTCCTAAATAGAGTGATGCAGGTAAAATGTGTCTGGTGCAGGTAATTTTCAATGTTAAAAAATGCAGGAAAAAGTATTTCGAGCCATGTAGGAGATACCTCTCTACCATACTAGAGTCACTTTACTACACCGGTGCACTGCGTGAATACAGGAATGAATGACTTGTCGGCTGTGATACCATGATTTGTCCCTTGAATTCCTGTTGTAACGTTTATATTTTGAAAATGTTGCCATCATGTTCTTTGTTCCCACCTTTTCTTGCACTATCCCACTATTTCTGCAGTCTGTTGAGGATGTCATCAATAGAATTATAATGTTTGGCCTAACATATTCATGAATTCATGTTGGCAGACCTTTGTCTTGGAGGCATCCCTCCCTATGTCCTGTTTGTTTTTGTTTACTTCACCAGCTGGTGCTTCTGTTCAATGAAAAAGATTGATAGTGAAATTTTCTTGTATAGGTTTACATGTAAAATATACTTCACATATATTCTCCAGGATTTCTGTGGAGCTCGACAACGATGATGAAGTCTCTGACTCTGACTCAGTGGGGTACTTTGATGATGTGTCAGGTGACCCTGACTATGAGCCTCCTGCAATGCTCAAGTATGTATGTGTATCGATTGTGTGTGTGTGTGTGTGATTGTGTGGTGTTGCTAGGTAACAGTACATACTGTGTCTCACTGTTTATGTTTGACTATCAGCAATTGAAGCTTTTGCCAATTTGTGTGATTGGGGACATGTATTAATGTATCACCACTTGTATGTTGTAACCGTGTAATTGTTGTATGTTGATTTTGCTGTCAATTAACAAAATGGAGAGCCTTGATTCATCTGTCTTGATACATTTTTTGTCCAACCTATTTTTTTCCACTGTATTTCAGGGCAACATACAAACTGTTGGGCAAGGACATCGAGTCCTTGGACATCATAACGGCGGAGGAAGAGGTATTCTGTCACGACATGGCTCCAGGAGAGGAGGATGAGTCTCTTTTAGGAGAAGAGAGCTTGGACACCGAGGAGGAAGGGTCCATTGAGGAGCCAGCATCACCTGCCACCAGACGGTTTCCACGACAGTTGAAAATTCTCAAACCAGAAGACATTGTGGATCAGCAGTGCTCCATAATGTACAAGTGCAGCCTCGAACAGCTTCTCGGGTTTCTCGAGATTCCTGCTGACATGAGAAAGTGCAGGGTACCTAGCTGTTCCAGTAGTGGACTGGCTGATCCATCCATGGAGACCGTAGCGAGTGGTGTGGTTGTCAAATGGGTAAGCAAATACTTTTTTTTCAGCAAATGGCCGACTTGGTGTTATGTATTTATCATATTTTGTGTCCATGTATGATATGTTGCTGCTGCACTTGCAGCTTTCGTCCCATTTTCCTTGACCATAGAGCTACACTTATATATTTTTGATGACTTGTGGTCACATGTTCTGTTCAATATATCCTTCACTGCAGCTCTGCAAAGGTGGCCATCTTATCTGGCGGTGGTTCAGTCAACCACGACTGAAGTACGGCATCCAGGGAGGGGACTTTATGCAGGCATCTAGCCTCCTGTTGTCCGGCAACAACTATGCCAAATATTCTCTCATGTGCAAATTCATGAGTCTGGGTTGTGTGAATGCATCCACATTTTACAAAATCCAGAGTCAGTATTGTGTAGGCACAATTGATGAGTTTTGGTCCAGACAACAGAGGGGGGTCATCAGGCATCTCAGGACCAAGGAAGAGGTTGTACTCCTTGGTACGTACAGAACTACTGTATATTTGGACAAATGTAACATCACTGTTTTCCGTTTTCAAAGATTGACAACTAGGATAAAAAAGTCAATGTTGATTTCTTCATTTTTGCCAACATGTTGTATATCCCAAGTGCTGTCTAAGCTAATGAATTGATTCCTATTTGTATTTTGTTATACATTGTGTGAAGACTGACGTGTATTGTTAACATCTGCATATTTTCATTGAAATGATAATCGCTTCAAACATACTTGACATAAAGCTAACATCAATGCAGATTGATACCATCATGCCATATCAAGCCAAGACAGGAATAATTGGTTTCAGCATTGCTATATTTACTCTACTTGATATTGAAAGGAGACTAAGGAGATTTTTAAAAATCCTTTGAATGTTGAAATTTGATAACGTTTTGCACAGGCGACGGACGTATGGACTCCCCTGGGTACTGTGCGCAATACTGCACCTACACGGTGATGGACAATGAATCCAAGTCAATAGTCACGGTAGAGGTGGTGGACAAGAGAGAGACAGACAGGAAGTCCACTGTGATGGAGAAGGCGGGGTTCCAAAGAGCCATGGATGACCTGCTCAACAGGCGTGTTCCTGTCAAAGAAGTGTGCACGGATGCGCATGTACAGATAGGTTCACTGATGAGTAAGTACAGTGGAATGTCATATTTGTTGACCTAGATTCTCAACTTCCAGAGCCAATAAACAATTAAATGTTTTTTTAATTGAATCAGCGTATTGCATTGTCTGTGTCTTACCAAAACTGAGGGGATGAATGTGGCAATTTTTTTATACAAAATTGAAGGAAACCTATGCATATATCAATTCAATGTGATCATATGAAGCATACTTTCTTTGATTCATTTCAAATATGTATTATTTCCTGCAAATAGGGCCTGACAAAGGGGTATATGGCAAAAAAGGCATTCATCATTCCTTGGATGTCTGGCATGGGGCCAAAAACCTTGCAAAAAAACTAGTGAAAGTAAGTACACAGCATCAGTATAATGTGACATAGTCCATTCATGTGGATATACTCAGTAATATTGGATGATGTCATGTATAGTCTTTGCTGTCTGGTTTACAGGAATAGCATGGTGGCAGAGTTATTCAATACACACAGAAGTTTATAACAGTAACATGATCTTTATTGCAGAAGGTCAGCCTTACAAGTGCTGTATATGCTATTGTTTAAAATAAGGATTGTATGAAGGTCCATATTATGTCATCTATAGCAGCATTTTTTGGACATTGTGAGAAACAGGAGTGGCTGGCTCTTGCAAGGACTAAGACCCTTGGCAGAAATCTTGATTGTCTTTTTATTTCGCTAGGCTGGAGATGAGAAGGGTTGCACGGACCTGAAGCCGTGGTCCAAAGACATTGTCAACCACTTCTGGCACGCGTGCAAGAAAGCCAATACTTACGAAGAATTCATGGTAAGTATTATGTTCTATGCATCTGCAAATGAGGACCAAACCAGACAGCTAATAGTAGCAGTATGCACAGTCAAGAAATACATTCACCATAGTCCTCCTTGAAACATAATGTAAGAGACACAAATCTAAACAACTCAATGAAAGCAGTTCTTCAATTCTATTGTTGTACTCAGGAAAAACATTCCATTTTATTCCTACATTAACTAGTAAGGGAACGTCTATTGTTTCTAGTCTACTGTTATATTAGCAACTTAGGAAACCATTCTACTGTTATATTAACAACTTAGGAAACCATTCTACTGTTATATTAACAACTAAGAAACCATTCTACTGTTATATTAACAACTAAGAAACCATTCTACTGTTATATTAACAACTAAGGAATAAGATTCTATTCTGCCTTAACTTAGATTAACTACTAAAGAAAACATTCTCTTTTAATAGGCAACAGGTTTGTTTTCAATGACAATAGTATTCAATGGTTAATGAATAGTTGATGTCATGTTTAGAAGTCACGGTTTAACATTTCTTGCCATTAGGGGATGTGGAAGGGGGTACTCCACCATGTGGTAGACGAGCACACATGGGGCTCCGGGTCTTGTCACCACGACCCGATTGACCCCACTGTAGCAAGAACGAAGAAATGGCTGGTCCCGGGCTCAGCAGCACACAAGAGGCTGAAAAGCATCATCTATAACAAGAGGTGGCTAAAAACAGTCACCAAGTACCTACGCTTCAGGTAAGAGTACTTGTATGTCTTTGATTCAAGATATTTGTGCTATGTGTTTCTTTCAATACAAGTAAATACCCTTGCCTATGTATAATTAGAAATACATGTTCTCCATACCCTAATTTTGTTACAGGTTTCCATATGCTAATATTTGCTCTGGAATCGTACAACATGGCTAAACCAAATCATGCCAAACTTTTTTTGTTCCAGAACAACATCGGATCTGGAATCTTTCCAGAATCACATTCTGATGTACGCATCAAAGCGCCACTCCTTCACCCCCCCGGTGTACAAGGCCAGATGCCAGCTTGCTGCACTGGACTACAACGCACATAAGGACAGGCCAGTGTGGAAGACAAAGGATGGGCATATCAAGTAAGTTGATTGGTTTTCTGTAGCCTTTGTTACACATCTAACATGCTTGACTTTCGTCAAGATGTTGTACTAGCACTCACATAGTACAAAGCAGAAATTACAGGTACGTTTTTCAATGAAACGTTTTTCATATTAAGAAAATGTAAGGTGGACAATTAAGTTAATACAGGTACAGACATCTATCACAATGGGGAATCTTGACTCCTTTCCACTGAAAGTGAAAGCGACTGTTTGTGTGTGCTTACAGGTACAGACGCCGGTTTCAGAAGAAATCAGACAGGTGGTCAATCTATGTGTCAAAGCAGCCAAAGCACTACGCCTATATCAGGGACCTGCAGTCTGCAATTGTGCTGAAGAGGATCAATTCCCACCGCGGAATGAGGCGAACCCAGCCCTTGTCAGAGACCGATCCCAGGCGCTTGGGCAACCTGGCATCCATACCAGCACCTCCAACGCATGTGCTTGTGGAGCAGCACAAGTCGAGGATGACTGATTCCACACAGGGTGCAGAGTGAGGTGTGGTGATGAAGGTAGTTGCGTACAGTCATTAGGTTTCTGTATATTCAAACTTTTTTATTTCTCCATTGCATTCCTTTGAGACCGAGGAAAAAAAATTCTTTATCAGTGAAATTGCATCCTCCTATGCAGGGACATCCAACAGCCAAACTGCCTGGATGTACCCAGCTCTTTTAACCGTCACTCTTAGTTCCTGTGGACATCCCACCACCCCCACCCCCCCCAAAAAAAGAAAAATCAGCTGCCAGCCAGAGAATAGGCTTCAAAAGCTGTCTTGCATGTATAAGGGTATCGTCATTAATAGTTATAAGCAGGGCGGTCAGGACCTAAGGGTGACGGTTGAAAAAGCAGGGCACATCCTGAAAGGCAGTTTGGCTGTTTGATGCCCCTGCGTAGGAGGATGTGAAATTGTATCAACCTTAAATTCTCCTTGTCTCATATAACCTACTAATGAATGATTTATTAGATTATACAGGGTTCCAATGCCATGGCTGCTCTGCATTTAATTGCCTTCGTCACCACCCCTTGCTCTCCACTATCACATGTTAAGAGTTAAAAGATGTTATCTGCAATCCTTTTTATCAACATTGTATTTAATTTTTAAAGATTCAAAGTATGATGTTGTTTTGAACCAAGAAGTGTTATGTTAAGTGTTTATGAGCTGTATTTTGTTGCGGTTTAATTCAGTCGGTGTGGAATGAAGCCTGTGTATATGCCGAATGGATCAGGAAACCTTTTTCGGATTTTCAGGACACAACAACTAGGGACAACAACCCTGTTCCCCTCCCCCAACCGGCCATACTGCCACAACACAAAAGTCCTATATGCTGCGTGCCGAGACTCCCTGTGGTCCGACCCTGGTTCCTGTGGATCTCGCAAGGCAAGCAGGTCGTTTCTGAAGAACCTGTTTATCCGCAACACACCAGGGTCTAGGATGTACATGACCATGTCCTGGAAAAGAAAAGAAAGCTTACATGACTGTATAGGTTAATATGTGGTATGTTATTTATATACATAGTAGTTGTTTCTGTAGTGCTGCAGTGTGTAGTGCTTAAAATGAATGCTCCCTCGACTTTTTATGCCATCTATCTGACAGTCTTGGCTTTCCATGATGGTTCATTTAAGTCAGTTCATCCTCATATGAGGTGCCATAGACCAAACATCTCTATCTAGCATGGCGGCTAGCAAGTTAATGACATGATGGTTATGATGAGATCAAAACCCTTTATGTGACTGTACTGACAATACTGACTTGCATTGATTGTGTGTGTCATACTGTGTGGAGGATTCTATATTGTACTCTGTACAGGCGTCCCTTTACAGGATAAAGACATATTGACCCATCTATTTACTATGTTGTTGTAAATGTTTTGCTAATTGTTAACTTAAATGTATGCATGTATATTTGTATATCTGAAAAGAACAGCCGCTAGCACCACTTACATTACATTCAGAGAGACAGGACTCTGGTCCACCACCACAACAGATTTTCTCCTGGTCCGTCGGCATGTTTCGGCATTTTCCACAAGTGCACCACTCTGGTACGATGTTGTTACCTCCAGCCCCGCCACCTCCAGCCCCACCATCTCCGCCACCTCCAGCCCCACCACCAACGACACCGCCCTCGGCAACGTCACGACCCTCAGCAACGACAGCGTCTCCAGCAACGTCAGGACCCTCAGCAACGACAGCGTCTCCAGCAACGTCACGACCCTCAGCAACGACAGCGTCTCCAGCAACGTCAGGACCCTCAGCAACGACAGCATCTCCAGCAACGTCAGGACCCTCAGCAACGACAGCGTCTCCAGCAACGTCACGACCCTCAGCAACGACAGCGTCTCCAGCAACGTCAGGACCCTCAGCAACGACAGCGTCTCCAGCAACGTCACGACCCTCAGCAACGACAGCATCTCCAGCAACGTCACGACCCTCAGCAACGCCGCCAGCAACACCCCCACCCTCAGCATTGTCCTCATCAATGTTCCATCCATCAAGCATCATAATGTCAATGATGACGGCTGGCTGCGTAGTCGCCATCTTGTGGACGAGCGTCCTCAGCTGTTGCGTACTCAGGCGATTTATCCTATTCTAAGGACAAAATATAACACGAAATAAGAGACAATTGATTAGGTGGAAGATACTGAAGTAATGACAGAAGTAAAGTGCACTGGTATTCTAAATCATTGTAGGTTATTTATTCCAGGATTACCTCTAACTTCTTGGCCCTCTGGGCTCGCAGTTGCAGCATCCTTTCTCTCTGTTCGTCAGTTGATAGTGTGGGCACGTGTCTTCGCCGGGCTCTGGTACCCCCAGCTCTGGTGCCCCCAGCTCCGGTGCCCCCAGCTCCGGTGCCCCCAGCTCCGGTGCCCCCAGCTCCGGTGCCCCCAGCTCCGGTGCCCCCACCTCTGGTACCCCGTGCTCTGGTCCCCCGTGCTCTGGTCCCCCGTGCTCTGGTCCCCCGGGCTCTGGTACCCCGTGCTCTGGTACCCCGGGCTCTGGTTCCCCGGGCTCTGGTACCCCGGGCTCTGGTACCCCGGGCTCCCCTACTGCGGGCTCGCGTACCGCGGGCTCCCCTGGTTGTCAGGTTAGAGGGGGGGCTATAGGTTTCCCCATCGCTTTCCTCGCCAGGGGGAGTCGTGCTGCCCTCCATCTCACTCCCCTCGTCACTTTCAACGTACAGGTTGCTGAACACTCCAGAGATGTCCATCTCTGTCTCCGACTCCATCGGCGAAGCTGCCCTTTCAGCTCCTTGGGGGGACTCCATAGGGGAAGCTGCGCTAGCAGCTCCTTGGGGGGACTCCATAGGGGAAGCTGCGCTAGCAGCTCCTTGGGGGCACTCCATAGGAGAAGCTCCGCTTTCAGCTCCTTCAGATGGCAGTAGCCCGGCTCTGTCTACATTATGCCGTGCGAACGCCCTTCCTCGCACTTCATGGACCTTGAACAAAGAAAGGAGGTACATTAGAAAGTGGACTAACCTAGTCTAGATATGTATTTACATAACTAGTTAGGTCACACCAATTTTATTTGTTGATTTGCCTCGCTTACCGAAAAAATTCGAGTCACGAAAAAATAAGTAAATATTGCCATTCATAGCAGCATGGATATAATTTCCGTTTAAAAAAACTTTCATTTTTTGCCTTTCCTTCAGAAAATTTAGTTACAAATAAAAGGAAGAGATTCATTGTATGAAACGTGCCATTAAACTCGTCAGGCTGTTATTTATGCCTCATATCTTTAATCTCCAAGCAGAGGTTAGGCTCCGGCTGTTTTTTTAGTCGTTTTTATCTATTTTGTATTGTATCTTGTATTGGTAGGTTTTGACCGATAAAAACGACTAAAAAACAGCCGGAGCCTAACCTCTGCGTGGAGAGTATCATATCTTCACACGTTTTGAAAAAAAATCAAGATGTCGGTCCAATTTTTTCATTTAAAAAATCCGAGAAGCAACAAGTAGTCATACATCATTTACATAAAATCTAGGCATTTGTGCAATCCTACCCGATACCTTTGTACCGTTTATAGTTTTACTTATACGAAAGAAGATAAATCCCTATCTGTCGATAATTCTGCATCAGAAACAATACTTCGGAATGCCTTGCAAGTTTTACTTTTTTTCTAATGGTAAAGACTATGCAGTTTGCACCCTTCTGGCAAAAGGAAGTGGCATTGAAATGCAAAAACGGCACTTGCCGAATCAAAACAACACTGGACTTCTGTTACGATTACCAAAGGACGTTGTAACGTTTGATTTATATCTGTAGATAATTCTGCATCGGAACAATTCTTCTCAATGACTTGCTAGTTTTACGTGTACGTTTGTAGAAAAAACATCTGTGTTTTTTTTTCTAATGCCGAGTAAGGGTGAAAAATATGCAGTTAGCACCCTACTGGTAAAAGTAAGGGGCTTTGAAATGCAAAAACGGCACTTGCCGAATCAAACAACACTGGACTTCTGTTACGATTACCAAAGGACGTTGTACCGTTTGATTTATTTCTGTAGATAATTCTGCATCTGAACAATTCTTCTCAATGACTTGCTAGTTTTATGTGTACGTTTGTAGAAAAACATCTGTTGTTTTTTTCTAAGGGTGAAAAATATGCAATTAGCACCCTACTGGTAAAAGTAAGGGGCTTTGAAATGCAAAAAACGCACTTGTCAGATCAAAATAACACTGGACTTCGGCAACAATTACCCAAAACGATAGTTGATTTCAGTCATGTAATCAACATTTAAACTTACGATATCGTAGCTAGGACGCTATATAGAAGTATGTTATCAATCGCACGTTATGCTTCAAAACAAACGCTGACTTGACGAGAGGGGAGAGATAATACTAGTAACATCTTTCCATCCAGACGCAAACTTACTAGTAGCTAAACAGAATCTGTAAGCGTTTTTCAGATATCTGCCTTATTTGAATAGAAGTGAGTTAGCTGTCTTTCGGTATCTCTTGTCGAAGTAACACACATGTTTACGGTGAACACATGTCCTCCGCACCCCGAAACGTCAAATTACAAAACAAAATATAAATAATGAATACATACATCTTCAGCGTCCGCGTCCGCCAGCATACGAAAAAGCTGACCGGCTTTTGCTGCGGCTGTCCTCTTGGGGCGTCCAGACATATCGAACTGGGAAGAAATCAACTCGAAGAGCGCACGAAAGAAAGCGGTATCGTCCACGTGAGAAAAAAAGACAACACTGGCACACACGAACCGCGCGCTTTCTGTTGACCAGCTGTTGACCTCACGCAGAAAGGTCACAGTAATCACGTGACTACTCGTCGGATTGGGTCGGGGGAGCTCGGGAAAAGTCGGGGACTGTTCCGGAAATTCAAACATGGCTGACACCAAAATCCGCCGGCGAAGCGACCTGACTTCACGGCGTCCTCGCGCTACTGCGGGATCGAACTTTTGCTCTTGGAGTGTTGGTATGGAATGTAACAGAGTTGTTTCATCTTATACTGTAGAGAAGTACCAAAAAAAATTGACTTTTATAATTGATGTTCTACAACCCTGAATCAGGCAAAACCTGCTTAGGGCTCCTTTAACTATTCCTCAAGTGACGATCCTTCAAACTTAAGAAACGCAGTTGCCATACCTTGTCCGAAGCATTGTCTTGCTAAGACGCCGAGAAGAAGCACCAACACGGACAGGTGTCTCAAGGCGCCAGCCATAACGTCTTGAAGGTTTCGTCCCGTTAGCGAAGTGTGTCCTGTACGAGCTAACGCGTGACTACTGTATGCTGCTCATAACAGGAAGTCGGTCAGTCAGGGCAGTGCCTTAAGGCATGCCCATATATGGGGAATGGCGTGACGTCATAGCGGACCGTACCAAAACAGTGAGTTTAGGGGGGAATGTTTGCGTAAGGAACAATGGAGTTCCCCGGTTTCAACTCCAAGCAGATGTGGGGATGAATGATTCCGGCTCGTTTCGCGCTTCTGTTTGTAGCGTTTTGCGCGTCTCTTTCAAGTTTCAAAGAGCTAGTAAAATTCACATTTTTAGAATAACGTATAAAAAGACGTAAAACCTCCCTCAAAACGAATCGGAGACGAATGCAATACTTACAGATAGCCTGTGTTCGTTTGGATATTTTCAGCCTCCCTCATGCTAAGGTCACATTTCTAAACCGGGGCTTGGCCGGGATGTTTACGGGCTAGAAAGAGGTAGTGTCTATTAAGGAAAATTCACAAATTATGCCAATAACTATTCTTTACGATCTGAGTCTTTTGTTGTTTCTATATCATACTCTTCGTTCCCGAGAGCTGTCCGGTCAGGTTCCGGTTTGGGAATGTGGCAGTAGCATTTGTCACGACATTTATTTCAACAGCACCGACCGTCCACAAGAACCTTCGACCACCTCTTATCTCATGGTAGCTGAAATTTGTGCGACATTTCTACAACTGACCCAAGACATGTAAACATGTCGTACGACGAGTGTTACTGCAAGTGCCCTCTAGAAACCTGAGAAATTTGGTAAGGTTACCAGTGAATGCAGTATCACCTAAGGACATAATAAAGCCATAGGAAAAACTCAAGTCAAATGCAGCATAGTGTTTTCTTTATTAGCATTGCTTTCATTTACAAAAATACATTGCACATCTCTCGGTTACATAGATAAAAATTCATAGAAATTCCCTGAAATTTTAAGTTTCAAATTTACTCCAAATTTAAACATATTTGGCAACATTTCATCTAGCATGGGCGTGGAGAAGTCATTTTTCTGTTTCTCGTCACTTAACATGGATTTTTTTCCTAAAATGTAGCAATAAACATCTAAATGACCCAAAACGTCGAGTTTTCTGCTGTGTAATCTTCTCTTCCTCGGTCCTTTACAGAATTTTGTCTCTTGAATACAAAATTTCGAAAACAGGCACGAAAAAAAATGAAAAATTGACGAGAAACACAAAACTTCCTTTTCGATGCCCATTACGTGGCTTGCACAGTGCACTGCAGAATCTTTCCGCGCGTGCTCAGACGTCAGGGCCGCCGCCACAGTCCATGAAGCCCAGGTAGTTCAGGGTGTCAGAGTTGGACGGGATCTGGTTGATCTTGTCCTTGGTAGAGCTGGGAAAGGTCAGAGGTGAAGGTCATTAGGTCAAGCGTGAAGGTCATGAGGTCAACTGTGAAGGTCATTATATTGAAGTTCATAGGACAAAGGTGTAAGAATCGTTCAGAACTTGCAACATGACTACCATGCACTAAATACAAAAAGGCACCATTATGGCGTCGATGACGTCACATGAATACACTATAGCACGACGGTAACCTAGCAACTGCGTCACGTGATTACTCACGTGGTCTGCAGGAAGTCCTTGACCTCCTCAGGGGACGGGACGGAGGACTGACGGCTCATGTACTTGGCAACAATACCAGCCTGGTGGATAAATGAGGGGAAAATGTGAGGAACAGTTCTCTAGAACGTTATCAGCTTGCAGGCCAACGGATATAGGCAATAGGTACTGAATGTACATAACCGATCACATCGGCAAGAAAGTGGTTGAAATATCTTTTGAGTGCAAAGCTCTTGAACTACAGAGAATCTAAGGTTTATACTCACGATATGAGGGGCAGACATGGAGGTGCCTGTGGGGAAGAAAACAGGGTCAAGGTCAAGAAATTATGTTTCATATTATTTCGCCATTTGCTGTTTCTTAATGTTTGCTTTACACCATAAATATAGGCTTGAATCCCTTGAAGTTTAAAGGTTAACTAATTGTTAAGACATAAAGACTCTAGACACTCCATAGTCGGCACTTGGCAACTGGTTACAGTGAGTTGCACACCTGCAGTTCTGATAGAGAACGCAAGGCGTCGCTGTGGTACTGGCAGCGAAGGCAAAACGCGAGTTGACGTTTCTCCGCCAGCGAGTTTGTAAGTCATGATTTATTTATGAGAATCTACTTACGATACAAAACTATCTATATGAAGTTTGTAACTAAAATCTGTCAGGCTCCTCGCTGAAAAATAGCAGAAATTCTCCAAACAGTCTAATACATAGTATACAAACATGATACACTAGAGGAGATAGCCGGCCAAAAACTCAGTAACAGTTGGCGACATGTCAGTAGCTAGCGTGGACCTAAGTTCGTCTGCATATGATACTTTGATGCGCATGCGCAGACCTGAGATGGTGTTGTCGGCAAACTGTCCGCCGATCCAGGCGGAAGTGACGTCTTGACCCTACCGGAAACAACAGATGATGAAAAAGATGTTCGTTTACCGGTATAATGATGTTTGTAAAATACTATTTTGTATGTAAAAAGTTTGTTTGTTTATCTAAAGTAAGAAGGGAAGTTTGCTTACCGATGCGATGTTGTCTCAACTTACCATTAGGTATATATACTATTTGTTTATTTGTTTGTTTGTTTGTATGTTTGTTTATTTCCTTATCTTAGAGAAGATGTTTTTGTTTACCGGAGCGATGATGTCCATGCAGGTTCCGTAGTTGGAGAAGAAACAGAAGTCGTCTTCGTTATCGGAACATCCCACCGTGATCCTACAGGGGAACAGTGCATGAAAGTGTTCCTACCATAATCATGAGACCATCCACCAATCCTAACATCTTAGGCCATGTTGAGTTGATTATATGGATGACATCCCCTGGGAATCAAAAAAATTATGCGAGCGTGTGAATAAAAAAAGTTTGACAAAAGGAAAAGTTGCTTCATTATGAAATCTAAGTGGTCAGGACGGTTAGTGTTGTGTGGCCAAGGGCTACTGAATTGGAGATGGAGACCGTCCTATGCACCATCTGGTACTGAAAGGACTTTCACTGAAAACTTTAAATCATGAGACGAATTGAAATTGATCAAAAAGGTTTTAACGGGAATACGTTGCCTAATTTCTGAATTTTTACACGAATTTAAGTTGATTAAAACCAATTAAAACTAAATAAATTAATGGGATCATGCATATGAACAATCCCTTGGATAATCCTTCAATCTCCTAAAACATCACAAAATCTGGTGTTTTCCATGCATATCAATATTTCTATTATAAATGGTTACATTCGTTATTATAACTTAAAGTTGATATTTGTCCGTACGCTGTAGGCTCGCTGGCCGGAGAAACGTTACACGCCTCCCAGCCCTCGTTGCCAGCAGCAACCACCATAACCACGCCCTGTGGGAGGAAAAAGTAAAACACACATCCATTAGGCATATCACTGTCCAACCGTGAGGGTATTATCAGGGGTTTTAGTCGCAATATCAGCGAGAAAGATTTAAACTATTGAAGCCTATCCTTTTAAGGGGTATCTTACTGGGGGTGACATTGCTGTGTTCTAAATTTATGTTACCCTTGAATATCATGCAAAACGTACAAGTATGATTAGAAAGCCAACAAAACACACAAGGTGTAAAAAGACTAGTTTTTATTCGGAGAAATTTGCTGAGCACTCGGCCGCAGAGACATCGCCAACGTACCGATTAAAAAAACAGTCTTTTTACACTTGTCTTTTTAGTCATACTAGTGGAATGTTTTGCATAATATTCCCTTTAAAAGTTAAGCGTTAGATGTCAACAGCTATGGACTACAGTTAATGTATCAATATTATATACAGTTAACATATGTACATTTAGTATAAAACGGCTATAGATCTGAGGGTAGCACAACTGCAAATCCATGAATCATACGCACCGCCTCCACAACCGCCTTCACAGCCTCGTTCATGGCATCTGATCGGCCGCCACCTAGCGACATGCTGCAGAACAACAACATCGGACTGTCAAACCTTGGTGCTGTTCAAGCAATCAATCAATTTGACAGTAGCATTTGTTTGATGAATTTCTGAACTTAATCTACATGACGTGTATGGTACGTATCCAGTTCTATTACTTGTGTTACCAAGGAGGTCCTATGTAAGTAAACAAAGGAGATACTAAGAAAGAGAAATGCAACTTTTAAACCTTTTAAAACTTTTCTGCAATATTTCCCTACTCATAGAATAAAACCATATTTCAAAGTTGTGAGTACATTTAATTTCATGAAATAGCACAGGTGGATAACTTGAATAATAAGTAGAAAATCAGCAAGCAAACAAATAAATGGAAAAGAAAAAACAAACACAACTCACTTTGCCACAGACTTCTTGTTGTTCCCGCTATGCTGCTGACCGGTCCACTCCACCCCCTCAATAACTCCGCTGGGAAAAAGAACAAGAAATAGAATTGATAAATATGATAAAGTTAAGGGAAGAGATATATTGGTACTAATTTCTAGTATTATATCTTTTAAAAGGCGAATCTACAAAACTGTGATACTAGAAAAGCGTCCCAATGTTGTAAAAACAGTCGTAGAACAGCAAGAATGGGTCGGATCGGGTATGCTTGAAGATGTGTATGGGCATAGAAGTAAAACTCAAGCGGTAAATCTGGACCCGTGTATATGTATGTTTGTGTGTGTGTGTGTGTGTGTGTGTGTGTGTGTGTGTGTGTGTGTGTGTGTGTTGGTGTGCGTTAGTGTGTGTTAGTGTGTGTCTGTGTGTGTGTGTGTGTGTGTGTGTGTGTGTGTGTGTGTGTGTGTGTGTGTGTGTGTGTGTGTGTGTGGTGGGTGGGTGCGTGCATGGTCATGGGGTAGGATTGAAACTCACGCAGTAGATCCAGACCCGCTCCTACTCAGCACCTTGACGGCGATGGCGGTCGCCTTCTTAGCCAGACCCCAGGCGTCAGACATGACCGTACCTACCAGGACGAGAGAAAAACAGGAAAAGAAGATCAACCTAGATACATAAGACTATTTGCACCATATGATTTTCCACCAGCAACCACTGCATTGACTTGGAGTGAGTTCGGAGCTGGCGCATATCAGAGTCAATCATCTTCACTTTACGTGAATATAATTGCATTCCAAAGGATAAACCTGATCACGGATCAAACTGTGCATTTCACTGAGTCATGACCAGGACTATTGATAGGTATACATCTCACAAACGGGTATGATGTAATCTCCGGTCATACTTACCGGCCACGTGAGTTCCGTGTCCGTTCTCGTCCGTCTCCGGACTGGGCGTGTCCACCGTGTCGACTCCCTGGCAACCAAGAATACGTCGTTAGGGAAAAGTCAGGGGACCTTTAAAGGTTTGTTTGAAATTCATATGCGATGTTATTGAATATATCATTACCGACCCTTTTTATGATTCATATAATAATATCTATATAGGAGTTAGAAATAGCTTACCCATTTTGCTCTGCCGCCAAACTCAGAGTGCTCAGTGTAGATACCACTGTAAGAAAATACGTCAAGCCTGAAGTTCAATTTTATCTCTTAACAAATGCAATAAATACTCTCTATATATGATCACAATACTGGCAATCATCATCTTATGGATATCATATCACAAAACCACAGAATTACAAGCACCTGCTTCCATAAACAAATATTATAGTTTGGTGTATGGCACTGGGTTTCTTACGTGTCGATGATGTAGGCGTCAACACCCTCTCCATCTCCACCTGGGGTAAACAAGGAATTTGTTTGTATTGTTTGTTTGTTTGTTTTGTTACAATACAAGAGGCAAAGTTTAAACGCCATTCTACTTCACTTCTCTTCAAGGCAGTTGGTTTATATCTCTGAAAGTACATGTAAAACAGTAGTAGAATATATTGCAAAGAGAACAGTTGACAGATCATATCTCCAATGCATTTTAATGAAATATTCGGACAAATAAACTTCCGCCATTGTTTTGATCTTACTGACCTTGGTAGTGGTAGATTCCATCCAACAGAAGGTCACGTTCGACGGTCCTGACCAGGCCCTGTGTGGAAAGTGGCGTTAGTGATACCCAATGAGAGCTCAGTATTCTTCCTCTGCGACTTTCCATTGGCTATGTTTGTTGGGTCGGATTCATTCGACGTAACATGACACGAAAGTTACAAGAGCATAATTTGAATCAACCAATAGCAAACGTCCTACATACCCAGGTGGCCTCCAATTGGTCCTGACACTGCGCCTGGTAAGCCTTCACCACCTGATTGGCTTCGATGTACCGCACCTCAGGCTGTTCCGCTAGGTGGCGTATCATCCTGTAACAGACAAAAAAGTTCAGAAAAAAAAATAATGCAAGAAGAAAATAATCAGCAAATAGAATGATATATATGTGAAAAACGTTGACGTAGAATTAGGTGAATAAAGCCAGTCCCCCAAATCATGTTACAAATCCATCCATCTATTCCGGATGGCTTCCTTTTCATTGGATACATGTAGGTCCCTCGTTATAGCCCTTTGTGGTATCATCTGTGCTTTACACTTTTGTTAGTCTCTACCAGACTCCGGATCGCTGGAAAAATCGTAGAAATAGAACAAATAGAGGAGTGTGTACTGTTCCCTAGCCGGCTATATTCCTCTGGCCGGCTTACTCCTCTACTTGTTCCATTTCTACGATTTTTCCAGCGATCCGGGGTCTGGTAGAGACTACAGTTTTGTGGCTCAGGGACTTGCAGGGAAACGGGGGTGTGTGTCGTCCTATACACTATATGCCAAGGGAAGAACCTCAGCTTTAAAGACGATTTTGTTGATATGACTTACTTCTGGTTGGTACGGATGGAGTAGGCTTTGAACCAGCGGAAGTTGTGCTCGAACAGAATCTTGGTGTCGTTTGTGCCGGTGAGAAGTGTCTTCACGCTGTTCATGTGCTTACCCACTGGGAAAATATAAGAAATTGTTCTAAAACAGGCTTCTTCTTCTGCTTCTTCTTCTGATAACATTAGCAGAGAAGTGGGTGTGGTATCCCCGTGAACAAGTGGTAACTGTGGACATGATTCCTAGTACTTGCGAAATATTGGTCACAATGGCCACGTGGTCAGTATATAACAGGTTTAATTGAAATCAATTTCTAAACTTTTTTTCTTAAGTTCTCATTGATTAGTTTTTTCTTCCCATAGACTTCTATGTTATGATACGTGTTTCACATGGGCGCGTTCATAATAAACCTACTTGAAATATATCGAAATTATTCATTCTTTGTTGAGCACAGTTACTCGTCATCATGTAAAAAAATTCCCAACAACCTCTATGCGTACAGTCTTTTTTTAGGACAATTACAAAATGCAGTTAGCCAAGCATCGCAACAGGCACTTTTTAGCTGCCACCGGTCAACCGCACCACTCAGAACCAAGGACTGTGTACCTCCGACCTAGCGCGCGGCTGCCAAACTTTACCTGCTTATTTCTTCAGTTAGAAACAAACTTTCACCAATATAACTTTTGGGATCAGTTCGGCAGGCTCAAAGGGAATTTCTCACCGCTAAAAACATGCGTTTAGTTTTTGGCTCGGATCTCTTTTAGGGTCCCCACTCGGAGTAATACATCAATGAGACCTTAACACAAATAAATAAATGGGTATACATGACCGATCTGCGTGGTCCGTGAGTAACTTATGTAGGACCACGATGCGTGAACAAAGAAACAAATAATCATGTAAACAAACATGACTCACTTGCATAGTACATTAGGTTATTGTGCACGACCATGAAATGTAAACAAAAAAATAAACAAATAAATAAACTAGAAAGGCCGACATTTGCTTAAGAGCAAATACAGCATATTTCAGCCATACCCCTTCCCACGCAACATTGGACTGTTCCAAATCACCCCTGCGCAAAAATGGAACATCCTCTTAACAGTACATTTTCCCCCAAAGTGGACTGGTATTGTGAATTGATTCCAGGTAAAAACAGAGCTTGCTTCTAATTTTCAGAAAATGACAATAATCACACCTTCCATTCAGAAAATTTTCATCATGACTGAAAATTGTTGAATGACTTCATGTAATGTCATTAACAATTTTCAGTACGATAACTAGGTGTAAGTTTAAAAAAGTATAAGCTCCTTGTGATGTGGGTACATTTATCATTGCAGTGAACTTTTTTTATTCAAGTAGGGCATACGATTTAATAATTATCAAGCAGGTGCAGGTACTGTAGGAGCGTTTGTTTTCTTCAAGCTGTAAAACTATTAAACTGTTTTACTTTGTATGCAATCAGCCATCGAGCCTATTCTTATTTTAGTTTAACAACTTCCTGCCAGACCCGGAAGATACGATTGAACCTTGTTCGAGGATTTATTTTCGTCTGTCTGGTCAGTCTGTTCATACCCTGGCGCTGAGAGTGTTTTATTGGGCTGAAACTCTGGCAGTTTAAAGTTACTTACAATTTAAATGTTCAAAGTTTATGTCAAACAACAACAGCACTAGGAAATGTGGCCACTATAGACAGGTGGTCACTATAGAGAAAATGCTGATCTATTGACTAGGAGCCATACGTTACACATGATTTCAGTACACTGATCATTAATCATATAAACATTGCACAGGCAAGCCAATTGTTTAGATGTACAATTAAGTTCAAATAATTCTGAAGAGAAATATTGATGAGAAAATAATCATTCTCGCCACTGTCTAACTTATAATTACGTATCAAAACTAAACGCAGATTTTCTAACTAACGCACCTTTCGCCGACTTCATCAAAGGACCGCCGGCTATCAATCAAACACGGCTGTTGATTAGACTTAGAGTTTCAAACAGTCATGTGCTGTGTGCCAGTTGACAGCGAACTTCATGCTACGTGATGTTTTACATTGCTTGGACCTTCTTTCCTACAGCGGTGCTTCTACAAAATATTTAGACTGTAACACTGAGTCCCACATGTTTTATAGAATAGAATTTGACGCAGAACAGCGTTTTTTGCTGGGTATTTTTCTTGAAACATGTCCGTGGGAATATCAGCGAGGCGGCGACGTAGGGATATCAGACCGTCAACAAAAGTCGCACGGCGGCTAACGGCGCAGCGAAGATACTAGCGCTATAAATAAGCGCTTCAACTAAGGATGGCAACCCGTGCAATATTTTTGTATACTGTTGAGCTAAGTAAAGTTTGTTGTTTATGAGGTTTTAGTTGTCTTTGAAGCTTTGACCCGAATTATTTTAAAGTCAAACTGCTGAGGAGAAGTAAGTGACTGCTACGATTATCGTAAATATGGCCCTAAAAAAACTGATAAAAGAAGCCTTCTCAATAGTCTAAAATGCAAGAGCTTCCAGGCTTCGCAGGTGCAGAGATGTTGGCTCTGTGGGGTGAACGTCCGAAAGGTCATGGCATGGAGAACGAAAGAAAACCAATTTCCACTAAAAAAAAGTGCTGTAATTAAGCCTTTTACAGTACTTTATGCCAAAAATTTTACTTGGATCATTTTACCAACTATCTTATGCCTATCTATACCAAATGTTACTCATACCAGGGTACAGGGGTGCAAAATATACCGTTATAAGACCGTCAACAACAGTCGCATGGAGCTAACAGCGCAGCGAAAATACCATCGCTAGCGTTTCAACTTCGGATAACAAGTTATAAGTACTGTTGAACTCAGTAACGTTAAAGTTTGTTTTTAGTTGCCTTTGACGGTTTGACCTGAAATAGTGTTACGCTAAAGTCCTGAAGAGAAGTTAAGTGACTGCTGCGATTATCATAGATATGCCCCTAAGAACTGATACAATATAAAGCCTTCTGAATAGTCTAAAATGCGAGAGCCTTAGGCGGGCTTCGCTCCCCCTGGCGGGAACACTGCTATATACGGGATCATGAGGCCTCGCTTATGAATATTAATTAGCCTTTGGCCTCCTCTTCGCTGATTGGCTAGGTCTTTGATTCAATTAATTCTCCGGCTGACGCGCACAGGTGTGGCTCTGTGCGGGGTCACGGAAGGTCACGTCAGGAGGCCAAAAGAAAACAAATTTCCCCTCAGAAAAGTGCCAAAATTAATAATTTTAAAGTTGTTTATGTCAAAAATTTTACTTGAATCTTGTTACCAAGTATCTAATACCTATCTATACCAAATTTCAGGTCATTTAATTGTAATACCAGGGTACAGGAGCCAAAAGTGTCCTTTTTTGGTCAAAAATTGGCCAAAAATCGCAGAAATAAGCATTTTGTTGCACTGTACACCAAAAGTGTTATTGAATTTATATGAAGGGATTATCAAGGCACATCTGTGTCAAATTTCAGCTCATTCGGTTGCAATACCAAGGTACAGGAGCCAAAAGTGTCCTTTTTTGGTCAAAAATTGGTCAAAAAATCGCTAAAATAAGCATTTTGTTGTACTGTACACCAAAAGTGTTATCGAATTTATATGGGGGCATTATCAAGGCACATCTCTGTCAAATTTCAGCTCATTTGGTTGTAATACCAGGGTACAGGGGCCAAAAGTGTCCTTTTTTGGTCAAAAATTGGTCAAAAAATCGCAAAAATAAGCATTTTGTTGTACTGTACACCAAAAGTGTTATCGAATTTATATGGGGGCATTATCAAGGCACATCTCTGTCAAATTTCAGCTCATTTGGTTGTAATACCAGGGTACAGGGGCCAAAATATACAGTTTTGGTCTAAAATTGACCAAAAAATCTCAATAAAATCATTTAAGAGGCAGATATGAAAAAACTGAGAAAAAAGCATCAAGGTATTGGCCCATTCTACCCCTGTGCCAAATTTCAGGTCATTCGGTCCAGGAACGGCGGAGATGAATCACTTTGAAGATTTGACAGGAGAAAGAAGAAAGAAACATTACGAATACAATATATTTCACCATACTATGTATGGCTGAAATATAAACATGACAAACCTGCGTAGTTCGTGAGGTTCTTCTGTAGGACCACGATGTACTCATTCGGGATGGCGGTTTTGGAGTCCAGCCGGAGCATGGGGGCTGAGACAAAGGATAGACAGAAATAAACAAACTTTTATAACGATATAAAATTGACAAACAGAAAATATATACACCATAAAGACACAAGTGGACATTTGTCATTCAATCATGTATCCTTTTTATTTTCAAAATTTTTACATTCGTAGTGACGAAATCTGTGATTTTCCACCCGCCCTCGGATGACCAAAGTCTTCAATGACTTTGCGATCTTGTGAATTAGGGTTATATGTTGAGTTTTACCCAACTTGGCGTTTCAATAAGATATGGTTGGCAGGAAAATATATTTGTCTTTGTTTTACATACATTCATAATCAAAATCGCTTCAACTGGTCAATTGCAAGCAGAGCAAACAGAAGCAAAGTCAGCAGAAATACTGACATGATGTAACATGTTTCACTAAATATAGAAGGAAAACACGCCTTTATATCACAAGAATCAATTGATTTTTGACACTATAATATGGATTTCTTTACTCCCGAATGACTCAACAGCAAAATCAAATGTCCTATTCCGTCATAAACAACGATGGGGACTAAAGTCTGAATATTACACCGTTATCTAAAGTCTACAGGTCATATCGGTATTGATTAGTGGAGGGATCTTCGCAAGAAATCTTCATCATTCTTTACAGAAGTAATTTCGGTCATCATCACCAGACAACGTAATTTTGTTAGCGACCATAAAAGAAAGTACCGCATAAATGAATCCTCTTAAAACGATAAAAGTACGCGTCGTGTAAACGCACAGTTGTGTCAAGAAAAAGACTTTGCTTGTGGGATAGAAAGTAACATGAAATGACCCCTACAAAGGGACGAGCTTTGAACCGTTATAAGAGCTCTATTTGCACAATTCAGATTGATCTAGTGTTCTGGGCGGGTCATATGTTATGTCATGGGTTTGTCAAAGTTCGTAAGTGTTTACTTTACGGTGTGATTCACACGGTCTGTGCAGCCATTGTTTGTGGACTGGGGTTGGTCAAGGACGGGGAGATATCGCGTAATGGTGTCTGGTTTGATCCAAACTATATCAGACAAAAAAATAATTTTGCTTACGTTGCCCAACCCATTTGAAAAAAAAATGTTTTAAAACATCTCCCACTGCATAAAAAATTTCATATAGTTTAAGTAGAAATGGGTTTAGAATAGATAAGCCTTTCAATTTATCGATGTACTTCATTTTCCTTCTTTGTTTTTTTTTTTATTCTGAAAGCCATAGTTTTACTTTGTTTGCTTCAGGCATGATCTTACAATAAAGTTATCATTAGTTTTATTAACATTTCACTTTTATTGTTCTGTCCTGCTTGATACTGGAATTCTTAGAATACTAATAATTCACATTCATAGTTGGAGATGGAATGGAATGAATGATTTGTGATTTTCAGTCGACCTCATGCGCCTTTTTGGTTCACAAATGTGAGAGTGTTACCCACGCTTTTTATGTGTTTATAAATAGGCGAAAGTAAAAGTCTTGGATTCACTTGTTTCCTTTATGTGACAAGATTGGTCTTCTTTGACAAACACAGAAGTTGCAAATATGGGTGTCACAAATATTCATTTTACTATTCCAAGGAAATGTTGAGGACAACACTCTTGTTTGGTTGCAAAATGGTCTGCTTTCGCTCGGCTGGCTTTGTGAACTGTTGTTTTGCGTAACACGGAAGTTCCGTAAACCGTGAGAAGAGCGTGCCTCTACATTTAACATCCAAACTTCCCTGTCAATGTGTTACTGCACAGCTTCGCGTTATAGTTCATATATAAGCACAGACAGCAAAATTAGTCCTTAGATTAGAAAGGCACGCTTTGGAGAGTTTTGTAATGAATGAGGGTAGCCAAATCGTCTGTAGAACAGGTGACAATACTACAGGTGCGAACAGGAAGTATTTGTTGTGACCGAACTACGGATAAGACTACTGTATGGGCGTCCAATAACATGGTATTGCATCACTCGAAGACGATATTGCAAAAGCCTTAGAAAGTAAACTCCATTCTCAGCTTCACAATATTCATTTTGTTTTCTCCAACGCAAATTCATCTGAATCGTGATTTGGACCCGATATCTTGCGTACATTCTACGTATGTTACGAAGTGGTACTCGTCTCTATATGTCCATGCGTAGTTATGAGTGTCAGTACTCAGGTAACATCACGATCTAAATATACAGGTATTTCAGGTGTTTACCTATGAAACCATGGCCTATAAAGACAAGACAGTCTTTAAAAAAACTGTCAGTTACCATAGCTACTGTTTTTAGCATACTTTGTAATAAGTTTGAACTCGGTAGCCTGACAAATAAACGAAATACAAAAGGTGGTAGTTGGACTCGTTTTTGGACACTTACATAGTAGTCTATACAGGTGAGCTCTTCCGTAACCAAGGTCTGCTCAAGGTAAGGAATCTTTATAGAAACTCTACACTCACCTGTTGCCATGGCAACCCCCAAGACGGCGGCCAGGACGGCCAAGACGCGGAGAGACTTCATGTTGTGTGTGTGCAGTCGGCAGGACGGGAGAGACAGAGTCGGTACGGGGTAGGACAGGGGTTGTCGCGCCCGCGGCAGTCATGGGACCTGGTCACATGGGGAAGGTAAACAATAAAGGGGCATTCCAGGATAGACTACACATCAGGCTTCACGGAGGGTAAACAATAGGGGGCATTTCAGGATAGACTATACAGCAGGCTCCTCGGAGGGTAGACAATAAGAGGGCAGTTCAGGATAGACTATACAGCAGGCTCCTCGGAGGGTAGACAATAAGAGGGCAGTTCAGGATAGACTATACAGCAGGCTCCTCAGAGGGTAACAATAGGGGGCAGTTCAGGATAGACTAATACAGCGCAGGCTCCTTCAAGGAGGGTAAACAATAGGGGGGCAGTTCAAGGATAGGGACTATACAGGCAGGCCTCCTCAGAGGGGTAACAATAAGGGGGGCAGTTCAGGATAGACTATACAGCAGGCTCCTCAGAGGGTAACAATAGGGGGCAGTTCAGGATAGACTATACAGCAGGCTCCTCGGAGGGTAAACAATAGGGGGCATTTCAGGATAGACTATACAGCAGGCTCCTCGGAGGGTAGACAATAAGAGGGCAGTTCAGGATAGACTATACAGCAGGCTCCTCGGAGGGTAGACAATAAGAGGGCAGTTCAGGATAGACTATACAGCAGGCTCCTCAGAGGGTAACAATAGGGGGCAGTTCAGGATAGACTATACAGCAGGCTCCTCAGTGGGTAACAATAGGGGGCAGTTCAGGATAGACTATACAGCAGGCTCCTCAGAGGGTAACAATAGGGGGCAGTTCAGGATAGACTATACAGCAGGCTCCTCAGAGGGTAACAATAGGGGGCAGTTCAGGATAGACTATACAGCAGGCTCCTCGGAGGGTAAACAATAGGGGGCATTTCAGGATAGACTATACAGCAGGCTCCTCAGAGGGTAACAATAGGGGGCAGTTCAGGATAGACTATACAGCAGGCTCCTCGGAGGGTAGACAATAAGAGGGCAGTTCAGGATAGACTATACAGCAGGCTCCTCGGAGGGTAGACAATAAGAGGGCAGTTCGGGATAGACTATACAGCAGGCTCCTCAGAGGGTAACAATAGGGGGCAGTTCAGGATAGACTATACAGCAGGCTCCTCGGAGGGTAGACAATAAGAGGGCAGTTCAGGATAGACTATACAGCAGGCTCCTCAGAGGGTAACAATAGGGGGCAGTTCAGGATAGACTATACAGCAGGCTCCTCAGAGGGTAACAATAGGGGGCAGTTCAGGATAGACTATACAGCAGGCTCCTCGGAGGGTAGACAATAAGAGGGCAGTTCATGATAGACTATACAGCAGGCTCCTCAGAGGGTAACAATAGGGGCCGAGGACAGGTCAGGATAGACTATACAGCATTTTTCACGGGTCGCATTTTAACCCAGCCTTAAAATATAGGGGATAGGTAAGATATAGTCTACATAGCAGATTCTGCTTTAAGTAATTCATGGCCAGTAGTAAACAATATGGACATGTCAGGGGTAGTTTACATGCAGGCTTCGTGGGCTGTGTTTTAATCCAACCGTAAACAATAACTTAAAAGGGGATAGAGGGAATGTGTGTGTTGCCGGATATTTGTGGTCAACATACCTTTGGACCCTTTGGACGGATTGTAATGATATCTAGTAAGTGGATCGGGACTTGGAGGACGAAGATAGGGTCCCTTATCCCTGTAATGCATTGTAATTTCCTAATTTGCACAATTAATGCGATGTTAACACAATTCTTATAACTAGTAAATGATTGGATTGTCAACATTTGGCCTTTGTACACGTAAGTTAGTTAAAGGTGTATATATCAACATGCATTATGTAGATATCTGCACACCTCGGGGATTACTGATGCTGCATTAGTACACATCTTTGAATTTACTTGTTTATGAAAGTTGACGTTATCAGTGGAAAAGCTGCAATGTATAAAATCGTCTCAAGAACAATTTTTGGAGACTATGGAGGCGGGGCGGGGTGATGGCACGAGTAGTTACAGGTAGGGACAAACCATTACTCCAGGTCACATGGAGAGGGCAAGCAAGAAATATACGGGATATAATCCGCCGCGTTTTAATATCACTGCTTCGTTGTACGTTGTTCTTACTCCTTGTTGTTTGTGAGTCTGTGTGTGTGTGTGTGTGTGTGTGTGTGTGTGTGTGTGTGTGTGTGTGTGTGTGTGTATGTGTGTGTGTGTGTGTGTGTGTGTGTGTACCTTTTTCTGGATATTTGTAGTCAACACAACATTATAACCTCTGGACTGATTGTAATGATATTTGGTACGTGCACAGGAGTTAGAAAGAATTAGGTCGATACAGACTGTCACAGAATTTTCGGTTTGTACGTCATTTGTGCTTGGTCTTGTTTCATGGATCATTTCATTGTGCATAGAAACTACAGAATGCTTTCTTTACATTTATTTACTACCAAAGCGTTGACCTGAACTAACACAGACATGGAGCACAATTTCAACAAAAAGCGTTCACTGTTGTTCACAAAATTACTACGGTTTATTACGTAACAGTTACAGGGATTGTGTTGTATAGTGCATTATACTGATCATTGCTAGATGTAAAACTAAATGCTAACAATGGTGACTGTATTGTCTTCAGCACAAGTGACCACTATCTGTCCCAGTGGTGTCATGGCAACAGCACATAGACACGACATGTCTGTAGTGATGTGCTTGATGAATCTGCCTGTCTTGTCAAACATCTCCACTCGCCTGTTTCCCCTGTCTGCCACAATGATGTTACCTGCCCTGTCGGTACAGATGCCAGCGGGCTCCTTTAGCTGACCTTCACCACTCCCCAAACCTCCATACTGGAACAAAAACTGTCCGTCCTCACTGAACGTATGGACAAGGTGATGCTCACGGTCTGACACATGAATGTGTCCTTCCCCATCCACAGTGATAAACCAAACTTCCATACCCTGCTGCTGACCCACAGTTCTCACAAGTGTCCCATCCGACCTTAACACCAAAACTTCACTTTGTAGATTGTCTCCATCTCCTGAGGTTTGTGTGATGAGGATTTGGTTCCTCTTGGTGTCCACAGCAACTTGTCTAAGGTTCTTCGTTTCCTTTAGAAGAATCTTCTTCAGCAGCCTGCCCTGGGTGGTGTACTGCGCAGCAAATTCCTCCGACTCTGTCCTAATAACTACCCACAGGTTCCCCTCCCTGTCCAGGGCTACGTCCATTGGGCACTGCTCCTGTTCGCCTGGCACAACTGCTGGGAACTTGCGGACAAATGTTCCATGCAGGGTGAAGACTTGAATTCTTCCATTTCCCGAATCTGCCACGAAGATCTCAGCCTTTTCTGACACTGTAACTCCAAAAGGAAAGTCGAACTGACCATCATCTGAGCCCTCTCCTCCAAATGTCAGCCTCTGTTTGGGCGCCAATGTGCTGCTTTTGTTACCATGGTGATGACCCATGGCCATTGCAGCAGCACCACTTGAAGCTGCACCTGGAACAGTCACCTTTCCAAGTGAACAAGTAAATTTCTCTGTAGGCTCGAAGATGGCAGGGTGGGTTGGAATAAGAATTGGCACTATTCTTTCCCTGAACTTCCCTACAACCTCGTCTAGCTTGGCTTTACGACTTAGAAACTCCTTGTCTTCTCTACCCATACCCTGCTCGGCTCCATCACAGGCTGAAGACATCTCAGCAACATCATTCAAAACTGCATCTCTTTGGCTCTGTACGGCTCCCTTGTTTTGTCTGTGGTTTGTCTCAACTTCAGACAGCAGACGGTCTCTTTCCTCGGTCAGCTGCTGGTGGATTTGGTTACATGTTTGTCGGTAGGCCTCCATAATCTTAATGTCCGTCTGTTGTTTCTGATCGTCCAGACTTTTTTCTTCTTCTCTCAGCCCTCGGATGAAGCCACAGTAGTTCTCCAAGATGCCCCTCCCCTCTGTGATTAAGGCCTGGACTGGACCTCTATGCTGATGGATGGCTCTTCTTAGGCTCATCGTAGGATGTTCATCATGGCTTTCTTCAAAACATTCATTACAAATCGGCACTTTACACTGTTTACAGTAAAGCCTGACTTCTTCAGAGGGGTGAAAACTGCACCTGTTTCCGTACTGGGTTTGCTCACTTGTTTCCTTTGACAACGTTGCCTGAGCTTGAAGCCTCTCACACAAATTTGCTACAATATGGCTGTCAGGTAACCCCGCGACCCCTTGAGGCGGTATCCTAACTTGCTGGCGACAGTTTGGGCACTGAAAGAGTACACGCCTGCTTGCATGGTCCTGTAGACAGTCCTGGCAGAAGATGTGCTGACAGGGCAGCACTTTGGGCCTGGTGAACAGCTCCAGGCAGATGCTGCAGGTCAGTTCTTCGCCGAACTGTGTTCCTAAACTTGACGGTGCAGCCGCCATGTTTGTAACTAACTGCCTACTCCGCCCCTCCCAATTCAAAGTCCAGGTGATACTTCGAACTTTGAACTTTATTTCACCTCAAAAGCTTTGGCACATTCGACGAAGCCGTGTGCGGGGAATACAAATGCATAATAAACATAGTCAATAAAAGGTGTTTACGGATATCAAAATGCGATTAGGGGAAAAACAGTACACACAGGTAGATAGGACGCCTGTGAAAATTTGCTTTTGTGCATTACAACAATACGCCAGGTTTCCGGCGCAGTCAGTGATCCTCATCATTATATCCTTTTTTTTTTTCTATTTGCTTTTGGACAGACGAGGACGATGTGGCACTGCACTCAAGTTTTTTGTAACTTATATTAACAATGCCACATACACGGGACAGACAGAAGGAAAGTCGTGTAAAGTGCCTTTCCCAAGGGCACAACGTCGGGGGCAAGGTGGGAATCGAACTCAGGACCCATAGATTCCGAGCCGAACGCTCTACCAGTTACGCCACGCCCAACGCCACAACATTATATCCTTCCGTGTTGGTATCTAGCTAGATTTTGTACAAATAACTTCTTTATCTACCCGGTGCAATGGTTGAGTGAGTATGGCCGAGAGTTCGCCTTGCTTTGGGTAGGTCGTGAGTTCGATCCCCGGCCGAGTCATACCAAATACTTTCCCAAGAGCACAGGATAGGTGACATGGCTGGTTTCGAACCCAGGACCTCTTGGACCTGAGCCCAAAGCGCTGCCGATCTCACTGTTTTACTATGTTGACAGTTCCGTGTGTGCAAATCAAGTGGATACCGCCGTTTTTGTTTTCCAATCATGCATAGCAGGCTCCATTGGTGTGCTTTCACCATAGAGCGGGCTTTTTAGACTGTGTTTTATCCAGCCGTAAGCAATAGGGGATAGCGGGCAGGTCTACCTAGTCTACACAGCAGGCTTCAAGGGCTAAGCCAGTCATAAACAATATAGGCTGAGCGTACGTATACAGTGATATGTAGCAAACCCAGAGTTTGATTGCTTGTTGTTGGTGCGTTTCTTTTTATAATAATTCCTAATCATCAAATGTTATCTGAAGGCTGTTGTGTTTTGATTGGTTAACGTTACAATACACACAAATTAGCGTATCATTTTGAAAACGGTATTATTCTTAAGAATATCTTGAACACCCGGATAGTAGTATCTAAAGTGTGCACATCTCGGGGATTACAGATGCCACATGATTAGAAGATATCAATAAATCTATACTTATGTATGTTTTAAGGTGGCAGAATTATGCCAGCTGACGTCATCAGTGGAAAAGTGCAATGTAAAATTGTCTCAAGAAGAATTTTTGGAGGCTTTTGACGTTGGGTCGGGGTAATGAACCGAGCAGGTACAGGTAGGCACAAATCATTACTGCAGGCCACATGGTGTGTGAGTTTGTGTGTTTGTCTGTGCATGTGTGTGTGTCTGTGTCTGTCTGTCTGTCTTTTTTACAGATATCTCTGCTCAGCATTACTTAAAGAACATCTAGATGGATTAAAATGATATTTAATGAGCAAGTAGGTCTTGGGAAGACGGAGGTCAAGATCGATATTGAACCCGCTGGCGGCTTTTCTCGATGCTCCTATTAACAGTAGAAAACTTTGCACTGTTGACATGTTTTCACTGTTGACAGGACGATCCTGTCAACAGTGCAATTGTTTTCACTGCTGACAGGACAATCCTGTCAACAGTGCAAAGTTTTCTACTGTTAATAGGATCATACAAATGTCAGTGGCAAATTCTCTGCGTGACAGAAAAAAAATCTGACTCAACGATATGTTCAAAACAGACGAAAAGGCATTGCTTATTGTCAGTTGTTGGCTTGTTGCCATTTTAGAGTCTTTAAAACTCTGTTTAAAGTTGGCAAGTAATAACAATGGATCTGATGAAATAACAACCTTTCAGAACATGTTTTAAGTGTACATGGACAAAGTTTACATAGTCTTTAATGTCACCTGTATATTTCTGTCTTTTTAAGAAGCCTGAAGTAGGATTGAATTTCACAAGAAAGTAATGCCAAGTCTGAATTTTCCGCCAGCATGAAGCAACTTACTTTTTTATTGTTAATTCAACATAGAAGGGAAACATCCATTATAACAACAGACGAAGCAACGCATCCAAAATAATCTCTTTCCCTTTCGTGAAGGTAAATATAATTACCAAGTCTATTTTGACAATTTCTACTATTTTCCCAGCAACCAACAGGGACTGGTAGCTGTATTAAAACTAGTCCAAGACTTAAGTTATTTTTTAGGTTCCCAAGAAGGGCAGTGGAATGTAGTTTTGTGGTATTTTGACCATCTTTTAAACACTTTTTTCTGCGAAGAAGCGATGTGCGTCCTTTGCTTTCTTCTCCATCTCATTGTACTCTTCGCACTGTCCCCGCGTGTTTGATGGTGTCATTGTAATATTGGTGCGCCGCCTGGCGGTTAGTTGGGTCCCTGCAACCAATATCAATGTTTTCGGTTAAAGAAAAACATTGGAGGCAATTATGACTGTAGATACATCGGCTTCATATAGCATGAAGCAGAACTCATTTTAGAAGCTCTGAGGAAGATGTCTGACAGACATCAAAATGTCAGCAGGTGAGATAAACTGGTTGTGTAAAGGAAAACTCTCATGACCCAGACAAGACTAATATAATTGTACTGAACAGCACTCATGGCTCACCTGCATACATGTAGTTAACAAACTTTAAGACTGGAGGTGTAAGGAATTTATTATATAGGGATGTGCCTTAGTCTAAGCTTTTGACGAATTTGGCAAGTTAAAAGAAACTTTCTTAACTTCTGGCAAAAAAAAATCAACTGGCTTTGGAGGGGCCGGTGTGGCCTTTCATCAATTGTCTATTTATTCATTTATTCATCATGTAATTTAAATGAAAATTGTAGACAAATTCGGACGAAAAACAACTGGCCTCGGAGGAGTAGATAAAATCGGATATCATGACATGGGTGTGGCTTGGCACGCCCACTACACAGAGACTAAAGAAAATCAGCCAATTACGAGACAACTCCGGGTACGAAATAAATTCCGGTCCGCGGACAAACCTGGCCAGTTGATGTTTTAGATCTCTTCAACAAGGCCGCGTTTTCTACCCTCTTCTTGGTTCTCCTTTTACTACTGGTAAGTAAGTCCTTTTTGCAAAGTATTTCCTTAAAAGATGAAGACCTTTTATTTTACGTTTCTGCTCAAACAAGATAAGTATGTATAGACCAATCCGATAAAGCTCTAAGTAGTACTTGATAACCTAAGTACAAGTACTTTCGCTGTATGAACGTGTTATCTTACTACATGCGTCTACGTCTACAAAGTTTAATGTATGCTAGCATGTACAGGTCCAACTTCTTTTCGCTTCTTAAAACTGTTGTAAATGGAAAGGAAGATAGAGCTTAAGATACAAGGTCTATCTAATCAGCTAATCTAGAAGACGTACTGGCGACAAAGTATTCTTGATGCAACCAGAGCACTAAGGAAAAAATATATATCTATAGATACTTTCTGAATCGAAGTTTAACGGTAATTTCCACCACGGAAGACTAGAATTAGCCAGATTTTCTATTGCCCACTTTTTTTAAATATGTAAGTTCTTTTATTTCTGTTTATCACCTACTAGCAATGCATAACAAAATTTCAGGACAAAGACTTGTATTTCTACAATTTCCAAGTAATGTTGAGACGTTTTACACTACGAGCGATCGATTCCACGGCTGTGGACATGATCTGGGGTTTGTGGTCTTTGTTGTCTGCTGTCTATGCAAATATAGTATCATCTGTCTGCATTTCTTGTCACTTACGCGGTATATAATAGCTCTGTGCAATACAGTTTGTTTCGTGCCATTGTTAATTACGGCGGCTTAAGGTCAGACTTTTGGATTTAGGTTCAAACTCGAATCTCTGCTTTCTCGATAACCTTTTTTTTATATATAGGCAGTGAATTAAAAAACGTTAACATGTTTTGATGTATCGGGGTCCATCTCGATGTAAGTGGACAAAACATTGCATCATACGCAGCTTCTACTTTTTACGTACTTAAGGCGGTGTGTTGCGCCCAAGTACGTATTCGTACTTTGCACAATCCACCTTGCAATCTGTAATATTACAAAGACATAGCTCCCATAATTCCTAGCACTAAGATACGTTCGTGTTGGTTTGATCATATAAATGATATCTTCCTAGAACTCCAAAACTGACGCGAGCGTAGAAAAAAAATGACAATGAAACCGCGCATACCGTTGAAATCCAAGTGGTAATACTACCTTTCCACTAAGACAGCGATCTCGCCGCGCGCTCTCTGCGACCTAGAATTTGACAGATCGTTCAACGAATTCTATAGAAAAGAAACCAATCTTTTTACACTTTGTGAGTTTTGTTGTTTTCTCAGTCACACTTTTACGTTTTGTATGATATTCCCAGTGTGAAAGCGAAGGTTACACATATCCTATTTAGGTCGCAGTGAGAGCACAGCGCGATCTCCATCTAGTGGAAAGGGGCCTAAGGAAGGTTGCATAAATGCCTAAAAGCATTGTTAAGAGAACATGTAAAATCGCCTGTAAAACATGCATTGCTTTTGCTAAATATGCCGTTGACAGACAAGACTAATATAATTATACTGAACAGCACTCATGGCTCACCTGCATACATGTAGTTAACAAGTTTTAAGACTGGAGGTGTAAGGAATTTATTATATAGGGATATGCCTTAGTCTAAGCTTTTGACGAATTTGGTATGTTTAAAGAAACTTTATTGACTTCTGGCAAAAAGAAAAAAAATCAACTGGCTTCGGAGGGGCGGGTGTGGCCTTTTATCAATTATTTAGTCATTCAGTTATTCATGATGTAAATTGGAAGAAAATTGTGGACAAATTCGGACAAAAAACAACTGGCCTCGGAGGAGTAGATAAAATCGGATGTAATGACACGGGTGTGGCTTGGCACGCCCACTACACAGAGACTAAAGAAAATTAGCCAATCGGGTACGAAATAAATTCCGGTCCGCGGACAAACCTGGCCAGTTGAGGTTTTCAATAGTAGGTACGTACTTCTGGAAGAAGCGAGAAAAAGTTTGGACCTCTGAGGACTTTTTATGACAGTGTGACTGTGACTCGAGGGTAACCTCCGGGTATTGTAGTCGGTCTATGTCTTGAGTGTTCTCACCTATATTTCTATATTCCGTTTGCCGCATTCGTATGTGGTTTGGTTTCGTATGTACTTAGTACTTAGTTGCGCGATGATGCACGTTCTTTTATTTCGTGGTAGCTGTTGTTATATATAATCGATGTAATTTTTTTCAAACAAGTGCTTTTAAAAAAGCTGGCATTTTGCCAATGTTTACGTGTGTGAACGTTTTTTTCTAGTTATTAGAATGTCATATAAATAGAACAGAGTAACTAAACCTGATATTGGCGCATGGAGAGATTCACAAATGTGCCTAAATCTAGATCTCGACGCCACCTGTTAAAATTTGCGTGAACTGCAGCAAATTTCACTACACTGCCTGTTTTTGAGTGAGCTCTGTTGCGGGGCATTTTTAAGTTGTTTTTTTTTTAATTTTTATTTCTATTCGGCAAAAAAACGAAGCGGCGAATCCGTTAACCAAAGAAATAAATTGGTGTGGCCAAATGGATGTAAAAATTAGTATTTTAATGGTGTAAAAAAGAAAAAAAAATCTACCTCCCCGGATTCGAACCGGGTGCGTAAACTTTAACCACTGCGCCAGTGCGAACATGTTGAAGAAATGCCTGTTTTAACAGGTATAGAAATGTTTGGCATGGATTGAACAGGTCCGTTCATCTCAACATCACTCCATCACAACGGCGACTACTATGGATAGAAGGCATTTTGCGACTGCAAGTCGCAAAATGCAAAAATCACCCCTATATATTCGGTGTTGTAGAACAAGTAATGTGGTTTCGGCGTTTGGTAATCAGCTTATCTCCAAGCAGTTATGTGTTGTCTAATGCAAGAACTGCTGTCGCGGTAGAGGAATCCCTGAACAGGTGATTGACTCTGGCTTGCTAGCGCAATGCATTGCCATTGGCCAGCGCCAGTGTTATAATGAATGAATGAATGAATGAAGACCTTTATTGTACAGTTTTGCCCAACCGAGCTAAGTACAGGTCACAAGAAGTCAAGATATATACATATAAAAGTATCACAAATCTAGTCTAACACAAAAGTTCGGCTTCTTCTCGCTTCTTGGTAATGGTGAAAATGCAGGACTGTATGGGTTAATAAACAAGTACATACTTTGACCTGGCATAGGTGTTAGGCGTTGCGATAATTGGATATTGCCAAGCAGATGTTGCGTGATTTCTCTGCTGCTTTCAGCATGCATGTTGTCAGCTTTTCTATGGTTATCAGTGTTTCATCGGCGTATTATATATAGTTGTACCTGATGCGGCGAAAGTTACAGATGTAATTAAGGGTAAACAGATGTTAGTCGTATTATGTGTGATGTAATACCCCTGTCACATTTGGCGAAAATCGATCGGACGACGATTCTTCGGCAATCGCCCGTGCCTCGCTTACAATAATAACTTTATTGCACAACAATTGTACAAGATACAAAGTATGGCTTTGATGATATTACAGGGACGGTTTGAAGGTAAAAAAATATGCGCAACGCTCTGTCGATCTCAAATATGGCCGATTTTCCATCGATACGCCGGAAAATCGTGGATAATGTGACAGGAGTATAACGACTACAGCTGACGTCGTGGACCAACTGTTTGGGGTATCCCTGATAATTTCAATGTTTTTCATTTGGTGTTGTTCTTTTGAGACGCTGATTTTGCTGTTGATGCGTTTTACATGTGATAGTAATAAGTACGTTAGCTTTTCAGTAAGTTTTTTGGCATAAGTCGATGTGATGTGTTCTGTATGCGATATACTGAACACAATGTCACATACCGAAGAAGACAACACAACCGACATAGAAAGATAATTACGCCACAGAGTATGTTATCTGCGGTCACTTGTTGCTTTCTTGGAGTGGTTGTTTACTTATGAAACTTTACAATCTCATTCAGGAAGAAGAACACAGATGTTATTCGATGCACGTGTTTTTCTTTCTTTGTTTGTTTTACTTGAAATATGCGTAAGAAATTTCAAGACTTTTACGGTTTGTTTTGCAGCGGGTGGACAGAATGGATCACCGTTGGGCCTGTTTGACCCTTTTCCTGGTGTTACTGGCGGACACGGCGAGAGGCCAAGGTAAGGACATGTTATCAGTGCATATATAAACTAGAAAGGCCGGTATTTGCTTATGAGCTAATTCAGCAATTTTCACTCCGCTCTTCTCCTTGTACAAAAATGGACTGTTCCAAAATTGAATTTGAAAAAAGATCACCCATTGCGAGGATGGACATTTCACAATGTACGTTTAAGGTCTTGACCCGAAACTACTTTTTTTATTATTATTTATTTATTTATGAGAAGCTAAAATCGGCCTGCAGGACGATTTTCTGGTGCACGGTACGTTCATATTCTAGTAATCGCACTTTTATTTCTTGATTTGGCCATATAGATTTGATTATATGGATTGCATCCTCTGGGAATCCAAAAAGTGATGCGACTTTAAAGTTGTTGCAGGCCTCAGAACCCCCCCCCCCCAAAAAAAAAAAACACACCCGTCTGAATAAGGTTTAGAACCCACGCGCATAGAAAATAGGGGTCCTTCCCTTTGTGAGTGGTTCTACCCGCCTGCCTACATGTACAGAAGTGGTTCCCAAAGTAAAGTAAATTATTTGCAATTGTGACAAACGTTTTTACATCCCAATATTGGAGGGCTTATTTCTTATGATATATTCTATATATGTAGTATGAAATATTTGAAGCCAATACCATTATCTATTGAATTCATTGTGACCCATGATGACATCCTTGATGTCCACGCTCTAGGTTCAAGGTTTACTATTGTCTATTCCCCAAGGTTGTGGACTATCAGCGTTTCGCCACGTCCCCGAAACTCATTGTCGGGGAGATGAACTTGTAGTAGACGAACCCCAAGTTGGTTCTGTCGAGGCCTGTGCTCAAGCGTGCTGTGACAACCCTGCCTGCAAATCATTCCAGTACAGCACATACGGCGACTGCTATCTGATAAGCAAGATCTGTACTGATGAGGAGAAAGAGACTGTATCTATTGGCAACATGTACGATCGGATTCAAGGTTGGAGCATTAATACCAAGTTCACCTTTATCCGCGGGGTAACCTATATCCGTTGTATTTATAAACGGGGTATCAAGTTAACGACAGTTGATAAAACTATAATTTATTCAAAATATTGCAGTTTGAAACCTCTCTCAGTTTACTTGATATTATTCCTAAGTAACTTACATTTAAATACAACGGATATAGGTTACTCCATTTTTTTCTGTATCGTAATCTTACATACATTTCTTCAAGGTACATTTCAAGTTTCAACAATGTAAAAATGTACAGTGGAATGATGCTGTGACCACGTTTCCTACATCTTTTTATATTGATATTACTGTTACTACCTGTATTTTACATATTTTATGCTTTTAAACAAAACAAAACAAACACCTTGGTTTTGCTAACTAATCTTAAATCATAAAGCAAATATGATATAGATGAAATATTTAGTAATTCCTTTTTTTATTCATCATTAAATTTTTAACCAAAGAAAATTGTAGAAAAGTGTAGCTTTTTGTCTTCCTGTGCCATATAAAAGTGAACCCGACCTATCTTTTCATGGACTACTGTACAAAATTGACTCTGATAAACTATACGTGTGTTTCACAGGAGAAGCAAGACCACAAGCATCAGCAGGTAGTACCTTTTTTTATTCTTCGTGCATTGCTTTCATATTCATCCTGTATACATTGCACATAGTGATGTTTCAATATGGTAAATTGGTAAATAATACTGTGAGTTTTGGTTGTTGTCGATAATTAATGAGACTTCTGAGACTGTTGTATTTTGCATATTCTATACAAACTTTATAACCGCCTGCCTTGTACAAAACTAGTTCCCAAAGTAAAGTGAATTACTGTACTTGCAATTGTGACAAACCTGCCCATAGAGTTTACGTCCCAATTAAAGGTCCAATTTCTTATGATAGATTCTAACCCATGTATATATGTAGTATGAAGGTATTGAAGAAAGTACTATTTTCTATTCCCCAAGGTTGTGGACTATCAGCGTTTCGCCACGTCCCCGGAACTCATTGTCGGGGAGATGAACTTGTAGTAGACAGACCCCAAGTTGGTTCTGTCGAGGCCTGTGCTCAAGCGTGCTGTGACAACCCTGCCTGCAAATCATTCCAGTTCAGCAGTTACAGCGACTGCCATCTGATAAGCAAGATCTGTACTGATGAGGAGAAAGAGACTGTACCTATTGGCAACATGTACGATCGGATTCAAGGTTGGAGCATTAATACCAAGTTCACCTTTATCCTCGGGGTAACCTATATCCATTGTATTTGTAAACGGGGTATGGAGGGATATCAAGTCAACGACAGTTATCAAAGCTACAATTTATTCAAAATATTGCAGTTTGAAACCTCTCTCAGTTTAATTGATACTATTCCTAAGTAACTTACTTTTAAATACAACGGATATAGGTTACTCCATTTTTTCTGTATCGTAAGCTTACATACATTTCTTCAAGGTACATTTCAAGTTTCAACAATGTAAAAATGTACAGTGGAATGATGCTGTGACCACGTTTCCTTACATCTTTTTATATTGATATTACTGTTACTACCTGTATTTTACATATTTTATGCTTTTAAACAAAACAAAACAGCTTGGTTATGCTATCATATGTCATAAATCATATAGCAAATATGATATAGAAAACACATGTAGTATTTCCTTTTTTATCTTCATCATTAAATTTTTAACCAAACAAAATTGTAGAAAAAAGGACCTTTTCGTCTTCCTGTGGCATAAAAAAGTCAACCCAAGGCTAAACAAGAGTCTGAAAACTCAAACCTGCTTGAAATATTTTGTTTTGTGATGGTGCGTATGGTGTGTTGTGGGGGTTGATATGGTTTGACGTTTGGCAAAATTATTCCATCATTGTTCTTAAGTTATATATCTACCTATGGTAAACAGTGAGATCCAAAACTACACCTTTCTGGTGTCCTCACCATTTCATTTCTATTTCCTATTGTTACACCTGCACCTGGCACATACATTGTATCTCAATGTGTATATAATGGTTCACACCATACAGAGGTGACAGCGATGGTCACAGTTGCTCTTTTTTGCTCCTTGGAAGATTTTGACCAGAATGCTCCAGCAGTTCTAGAGCAAGCTGCTAGAGGGCCCAAACATACAACACTTCTTCCTTACACCACAAGCTATGTGCCACCAAAAATCAAGACCATAGCATATCCATGTCAAAAGATACAAAAATCCAAGTTCTGTTGCAGTACCAAGGTCACACACCAGGGGATCCAAAATTGACTTTGACCTTCGTCTTCCAAACACCTACCCAAATACCAAATATCATTACAATCCATCAACAGGTTCTAAAGTTATGCTGACCACAAATATGTGGAAACACAAACAGACACACACAGAGACACACCAAAAACTATACCTCCATTTTTCATGGAGGTAAATCACACGTTCTGTTCTGGAGATATAGCACTGGAAACGACCCTTCCACACACTCCCATGCTACTGAAAACTCAAAACACATGTTACAGCTGCTAGCTGTCCCCAAGGAGGTTGAGACAGAGGGAATGAGGCCAGATCACTCCATATCAGGAAAAGGGGTGTAAATATTTTTTAAAAACGAACCACAAAACAACAGCAAACTTCTAATCTACTTAATAGCACAATAGGTCACACACTCTATCCCCATAGCAAAGGAAATCGCAATCCATCCAGAGGTTCTAGAGATATCGGTCCGGAATCACAAAGATCCCTACCAGAAACAGTACATGCTTTTTTCAAGCATGTAATAACCGCCTGCCTTGTACAAAACTAGTTCCCAAAGTAAAGTGAATTACTTGCAATTGTTACAGACCTGCCCATAAAGTTTTCATCCCAATTAAAGGTCCAATTTCTTATGATAAATTCTAACCCCTGTATATATGTAGTATGAAGGTATTGAAGAAAGTACTATTTTCTATTCCCCAAGGTTGTGGACTATCAGCGTTTCGCCACGTCCCCGGAACTCATTGTCGGGGAGATGAACTTGTAGTAGACAGATCCCAAGTTGGTTCTGTCGAGGCCTGTGCTCAAGCGTGCTGTGACAACCCTGCCTGCAAATCATTCCAGTTCAGCAGTTACAGCGAGTGCCATCTGATAAACAAGATCTGTACTGATGAGGAGAAAATATCTGTGACCGCTGGCAACATGTACGATCGGATTCAAGGTTGGAGCATTAATACCAAGTTCACCTTTATCCGCGGGGTAACCTATATCAGTTGGTGATTTTAAGTCTACGACATTTATTCAGACTGCAAGATTTTAAGAAAAAACAGTTTGAAACAATTTATTTTTCGATAAATAACCTGCTTTTGAAAACGGCGGATAATGGTTACCCCTTTGTTTTGACATGTCGACACTGGAATGATGCCATGTCGGTAACTCTGGTACCTGACGATATAACTTAGTTCTTGTTCGTTTCGTTTCTGAGCTGGTATTAGATAATTTAATCAGATGGTACGTCAACCAGGTTATCTGTCATTTTGTACATCATGCAAAGTCTGTAATGTCTGGAGGATGGCAAGCGGTCCATTGAAACGTTGGAGAGGCGTTAATGTTACCTGTTAGCTATGTAAGAAAAATAACATTTTTACCGTGAAGAAACCACTCTCATATCGCTACATTTGTTCCATATGAATATTAGCAGCACCACCAGCAGTGGTGCTGCTTTATCATTCATTTATCATCATCTTTATCATTCTGCTCAAAACATGAATTGCACATAATAATGTTTCAGTAAATCCATTCATTTGGGCACTTGCTTTTTTATGTTTTACTCTATTTAGAAGCTAGGAAGACTAAAACAAATACCAGAAAGTAAAAAAATGAGTTCAGAAAAGCATAAGATCAGCACACTCAAAATACGTGGCAAACATACAGGGAGAAGATATAACTGACAAATCAAAAACATTCTTGTCATACATAAAAGGCCTGAGAGTAGCCACTCTTAAGGTGGGGAGCACTATTATTAGTGACAGTGAGAAAAAAAGCAGAAGCACTCAGTTCACAGTTTAAAAGTGTATTCACAGAAGAAGACACCACTGACATGCCATCTCTTGGGCACCCCTGCACCCCTCCTTTTGAACAAATAGAAATTTCTACTTATGCTGTAGAAAAAATGTTGCAAGGCCTTAATCCGTCCAAAGCATCCGGGCCAGACCAAATACCTCCTTGGTTCCTCAAAATGACAGCCAGTGAAATCGCACCTGTTTTGACTAACATTTTCCAACAATCGCTTGACACAGGAGAAATCCTCCGAGACTGGAGAGATGCAAATATATGCGCCATGTTAAAAAAGGAGATAGAGCGGTCCCCAGTAACTACAGACCTGTTTCACTTACCTGTATTTCCTGTAGACCACTCGAACACGTTATCCGACTAATGAGTATCTAATACCAGCTCATAAAATAACAAGAAACAGCCATGACTTCAAGTACAAGATTTACCAACCTAGGATCGATGTGCTCAAAAATTCGTACTTTCCCAGAACTATTGTGGAGTGGAATTTGTTACCACCAAGCACGGTAAGGGCATCTTCTCTGGATAGTTTTATTGAACGCTTGCAGATGGATGTGCAAAGGTTAGGGGTGACGGATCGTTCAGTGTAATATAACCAGCTGCTGCCGCGCCGCATGCCTGCGAAGCTGGTGTGTTACGCCGAAGGGCAGTTATACCGGCTTTGTAGATGCAGATACAGAAATATAAATATATGTACTGAAGCTTATCCAAAAGATTGATAGAAAACTTGGTATATGGTGACTTCGTACTGATCTGTGACAACTAGATTTATGATATCCATGTCATTGCAAAAGGTAATACGATTGCGTTTCATTCAGCGCTACATATCATACATCAGAGTAAAGTACCATGATGCGCCAAGTTAGCAATTTGCTTGCAACAGAGCCATGCATCTTTCAATGTGTATTCTCTTTCAGTTGTTGACTTTTCTTGACTATTCTTTGTAGCAGGACCCTCGGGGCCCCGTCGCGTGTGTGAAAACCAAAGGCTGAGCATCAGTTGTCCTGCTGGACAACAGATCAACATCGTGTCTGCCCTGTACGGCAGGACCACAGGGGCGTTTTGCCCCAGTGGTCCCATCCGCACCACCAACTGCCGCAGCTCCACCAGCCTGACTCGGGTCAGGACCAGCTGCCAGGGGAAGCCCACTTGCTCTGTGTCGGCCTCCAACAGCGTGTTCGGGGATCCTTGTGTGGGCACGCACAAGTACCTGGAAGTGAGCTCTACCTGCATCCGTAAGTACCAACATCACACAAGCATGACAACTTGTTCAATGTGACATTTTGATGACAAAATTGACAGCATACCGTATCAACAAAACTGAACCTGCGGTTCCGTCAAGAAAATTCGTTTTATGTATATATATATATATATATGATTGTGAGTGTGTGTGTGTGTGTTGTGCAGGCCAGGCAGACGCGTCGCCTAAGCCACGACGGCGAGAAACTATCACGTGCAGGCCAGGCAGACGGGTCGCCTAACCTAACCCACGGCGGCGAGTAACTGTCTGCATACCTTTGTCTTCCGAGACAGATGGATGCCAACACACATTGTGTGTGTGTGTGTGTGTGTGCAAGAATGGACTCTTTCAGAACACCCCATGTAAAATTTCAAAATACGTCCAAAAATACAGCCACTAAAAGACTTTACATTATCACCAGTCCAAAGATGAATAAAAAAAAACTTAACCCCTCCGTGTAAGAATGGACTCTTACAACCAACACCAGGCTCGTTGATTGGCTGCCAAATCCGCCTCATGGTATTGATTAAGGCTAACGATTGGTTACCGTTTTAATTTAAGTTATATAGACCTACAGGTCTCCATCTGAGAAAGCCTCCAAATGGGGTCAACAACGTTGAGGTTATTGACCCCTGTCGCCATTAGAAAATGCCCACAAAAATCACTTCGATGTGTTTCATGCTAAGAATTACACATGGGTCATTTAAATAAATATCTAGTGCACCCCTTTACCAAACTTTAGGTCGTTTGGTTGTACAACCAGTGTATGGGAGCCAAAAGTGTCAATTTATTGCCAAAAATTGCCCAAAAAAACGCATTTATGCAGTCATTTGATATTGGGGTACGTACTATTCAGTAATACATGAATAAGACCTTAAAGTTTTGAATAAAGGCATGATCATTTGGCGAAGGGATGTGTTCGTCGAACTCTAGTTTTATTTTATTTTTTCTCCATCAGTTTTAAATGATGGTCCCTTTAGTTGTCAAAAAATCATTTCCAAGGGAGTCCTGCAACAAATCAATCAGAATAAACTTAACAACGCATGTAATATAAACTACTGGTCCTAGAATGCGCATACTTTAACTTCCAGGTTGTTTGTAGGTACTGGCTGGGAGCGTGTAGCAGGCTTTCTTTTCCATTTTTTCTAATTTCTGTTTTTTATAGATATGTCCTTTATTATTTCTGGCTTCCTTAAGCGTTTAGCTAGTATGTCTATGTATTTATTTGAAGTTAAGGTATCAATCAAGTTGTGTAAATGTACTTTTGTGATTTCAATAAGAATGATATTTTTGCAGCTTCCAAGCGTATGGTTGAGGCGAGGGAGACCCTGCAAGACTTACGCGATGTCTTGCTGGATTTGGAGGAGGCAGTCGAGATCGAGCAGGAGACCAGGGAGCTGGAAGACATGGCAGAAGACGTCGATATGGCAGAAGACGCCGAAAAGGAAGTGAGGGAGCTCGAAGAAATAGAAGAAAACGCCGGCATGGCGGCTGAAGATGACGAGTGAAAGTCATCCAAACGCGCCTCAACTCTCAAGCGATTATCCTATAACTAGCAATAAGCTTATCGGAACTGGTCATTTATGACTCACATACACAACTTCTTGTTATCCCCGTCATTGGGAAAATAAACAAATGACAGAACAACTCATGTGAAACAGCAAAAAATTTAAAGAACAACAAGTCGATATTAATTCAATGTGTAAAACATAAAGACAGTTGCCTGGATCGCTTGAGGGATATTGTAGGTGCCATTTTGGATTTGACAATGGAGCACAGAAGTCGAGACAAACTATAGAATTACATGTTTCTAACCTAAAAAGTTTAGTTATGGGGTTTAAGTAGCAACGTTTTGAGAGAAGTTTGATTTACATGTTTCTAACACAATGGGGTTTAGTTATGGGATTCAAGTAGTAACGTTTTGAGAAAAGTTTCAAGTACAAGATTCTAACCTAGTGGGTTTAACTTATGGGGTTCGAGAAGCAGAGTTTTGAAAAATGTTTGAATTAAAGGTTTCTTACTTAATTGGATTTAATTATGCGGTTCAACTAACAAATCTTTTTAGGGAATAAGGTGTTACAGGTACACACGCACGCGCACACACACAAAAGCGCTCTTACCATATGCACATTTATATAATTTTACACATATTACACAAAATTAACTGAACACCAATGATCTCAAAGTCACAGAACACCTCTTATCCATCGATTTGTAAAGAAGTTAAAGTTCTTTTATGATCTCAGCTCATTTTCCTCAATATAACCTTCCAAGTTTCTGACAGCTTATGGAATTCTTTTGATGAACATATTAAATTTGTGGAATTATAATAAAGTTGGTGTTCGGTTTAAATACATGGCTTAATGTCCTTTATTTTGTTACTTGTGTCAGTTAAAGATTGACAGAATAAGCTAGTCAGTAATTACAGTTCTTCGTTTCCAGTGAGTGGCTTTATCAATAAGATGTCACTTGTGGACAAAAGAAAATATCCGGAGGCAAATTCTAAATCGTGCAAACAATGAATAATGGTGTCCATAGGGATTCAGATATGAAGGTAAAAGCACTTGTTTATAAGAGAATTTGACAATTTCCCAAGAGAAAAAAGATGGCCAAAAAAAACTGTATGCAAGGAATTTACGGCAAATATGTGCTAATTTCGACCCTGTTTCGCACAATATATAGTCAAAACGTTTTATTTTAAAACGGCCAAAACTTGATAAGTGCGTGGATGTCATTCATACAATCGAACCTATATGACCCGAAGAAAATTGATGGAGGGTCGGCCAATATCATATACTCGTTGCAGTTTTACATACAGCTGCTAGGAGTCTCTTTTGAAACGTATCTTAACACTCTCATTTATCCATCCTTTCAAATCTGGCGCATGGGCAATATCAAAGAAATCAAATTTCTCGATTTACAACGTTTAAACTTTTTCCTAACGAAAGCTGTATACTACTTAAAACATACATGCATTATCAACTAGTACTTAGGACCAGGTCAGCATATAGTTCACTACACAATATCCTGGCATGCAATACTTTGTCTAAGTTCTCATAATCCATTACTACTAATAAACTTTAGTGTCTAAAGCCATAGTGTCAGTAAAAGTCAAGGGTAGGGTATTACTCGTTGTCTTGGCAACGTTTGTCACCATGGCAACGCCCTTACCTGACGATAACCAGACGCCTGACCTTGGTTAGCCGACCGTGAAGCTGGATTTATGCATCATGGTCGCTTGGACCTTGCCATTTTGTAGGAGGGGTGTTGAAGGTTTTCTACGTTGGGCGCTTTTTTTCAGTTTGAGGCCGTTACATAGTCGTCGCCTGTTGCATAGTATCGGCGCACTCTCAAACCTTGCCATGTTGCATTGGATATGACAGTTCCATATCACTTATCGTAAAGGTAAAAGGTAGTCCCAGAAGCTAAGGACACAACCCGTCGTACGTGCAATTTGTCCGTACGTTTTTGTTTGTTTTTTTAGGCCACGTCCGCCACGTATTTCTGAAAACATTCAGGCTGTACAGGGCAGATGCGTCGCCTGTACAACCCGCCGTACGTGGGCGAATCCGCAGCCCGATGGCACACAAAGTTTTGCCTGCACGTAATAAATTTAAGTTCTACGTTGTGGGACCGCGTGGCGCAGTGGTAGCATGTTCGGATCTGCACCGAGAGGTTGCGGGTTCGAATCCGTCTGTCGTGCCACCGATCTTGTGCCCTTGGGAAAGGCACTTTACACGACTTTCCACGCCCCGGAGAGGAGATAGGCGCCGCCAGGGGACTAAAATGCCTGTTGATACAGCATAACATGTTGTGCTGCCCCTACGGCTAATTAATCAACCTACGGCTGATTAAAAGGCTATGGGACGAATGAATGAAAATGAATGAAAGTTCTACGGCGTGTCTGCGTGCTCCAAAACCCGTCCGATTCCCTACGAGGTTGTACGGAGGCGGTACTAACCACTTACGGATCCCAAAAGATTGCCCGCGTTTTGGCACGTAGACAGCACGTATTTGCACTGTGTCCACCGTGTCTAAAGAACAACGAAGTCAGGTTCCAACTTTTACACCTGGGTTGAGTGATAAAAGTCGTGTTTAGTGCATTTTCTAAGGACACGAGATCGGTAGTATGGCTGGATTCTAACCTAGGACCTCTGGGCCAAACCCCATGCAGTTAAGCCCCTTAACCCTACCAGTCATCGCAACGTGGTACCTAACCTGACTACTAAACATTTAGCCAGGCACCCTAACCTAGTACAGCTGCGAGTCTTAGCTTTACACAAAATTTAAGTCTAGAAACAAAACCTGCATTCACAGATGTTCACACATAGACAGCAGGTGACAAAATTCCGTTGTTCTATCTGACAAACACGATGATATATGATCTTATGTTCGTTGGGAGTATCTAATCAAGATTACATTTATTGCCTGAATGTAACGTAGGTTTGGTTTTCAGGAGCGTGGGAATATGTGGAAGCTGGGGCTTTTTGGCGCTGTATTTCCAGAGCGAACTGTGCGATCGTGATGACTTTTGGTACATGGGTGGGGGGTTATTGCCTGTCGTTCAGGTTTGATTTTGGGCCTCTTGGTGTTTGAACTTGACATTGAAGAGTGCATTTTTTGCGGGGTGTTTTCAGCGCTGTATCTCCTGGACGAATGGCACAAAGGCTAGGATTTTTGGTGTATGGGTGGGGGGTTGTTGCCTGTTGCTTAGGCCCCCTTTCCACTTGACGGCGCTCTCACGGCGCTCTCCCTGCGATGGAAAATTGGCCAGAGCGCCGTGAGAGCGCCGCGACGCCGGAAAAAGCTGCTCTAGTGGAATCTCTCCGGCGACCCCAGCGCGCTCTCACCGCGACGAAAAACTCAAATGTCAGCATCTTTTTATGAGCTAGCAAAGGTTCGAAAGATTACTCAACGAATTTCAGAGATAAAGAACGAATCTTTTGACGTTTAGTGTATTTTGGTATCTTTGAAGTCATCCTTTTACGTGTTACATAACATTCAAAGTATAAAATCAAGGCTGTAATCAAATCCAATTTTGGTCACTGTACAGTCACTCAGACTGAAATATACACGTTTGTCTTGCTGTTTTTTTCTTAAATCTGTCATGTTGCTTGTTCAGCATAATTTCTTTATCATGCCACTTTATCAGTGTAAATCATACGACACTGAAACACTTCAATTTATTGAAAATGGGACTTAAATGATCTAAATGTACAGATGGAGAGCAAGAAAACCTAATGTCATCATGTTGAAATTAAAAAATAAGTTGAAAAATGATAAACCTTTGTTTTTTAAACCTTGCTTATTCCAACTCGGTTTGTTGAATTGTTCATCACCGGTACATTTTGGACATTTCTCCGCTTTCTGTCTATGTCAAATATAATTCTTCACAAACTGCAGTTGAGAGCGCAGAGAGGGCGCGGTGAGAGCGCCGTCCTAGCTAAATTGGTATCATAAAGCACGGTTGAGACCTATTGCGCTCACCGCGCTCGCTGTGCGCTCTCTTGGCGCTCACGGCGCTCGCTGCGCGCTCCACCGTTGGATCGCCGTCCACGGCGCTCTCACGGCGACTGTTTTGAGCAGGTTCAAAACAGTCGCGGTGGTGATGGCGACCATGGCGACCATGGCGCTCCCACTGCGCTCTCTGCGCGCTCCCATGGCGACCTTGGCGATCCCACTGCGCTCTCATCGCGCTCTTCCCAATTTGAGGTCGCAGAGAGAGCGCCGTGAGAGCGCCGTCCTAGTGGAAAGGGGGTATAAGGATTCATTTTGAGCCTTGTTGCGTTTTAACTTGACACGGCAGGTCAAATTATGTGTCCGGAAGGGTTTTTTCCGTCGTTGTATCTTCTGAACGGATGGTGCGGGTACAATGATATTTGGCACATGTGTGGGTGGTGGTTGCCTAATTCTCAATTTTGATTTTGTCGCTCTTGGTGCGACACTGAACTTGACACTGCTGGTTACCTTTTGTGCGGGCACGGCACGTGCGCTGTATCTCCAGAACGCAAGGTGCCATTGTGTTGCTATTTGGTACATGGGTTGGTGTGGTGTCCTGATGGTCAGGTATGAATTTTTATCTCCTTATGTTTGAACTTGACACTGAAGGCTGATGCTGTTTTTTTTTGGTTGGGTCAGGTCCACTAGTATCTGCTTGGTTGTAAATACATAGTCTCTACCAGACTCCGGATCGCTGGAAAATCGTAGAAATGGAACAAATAGAGAGGAATATAACCGGCCAGGGAACAGCTCGCGATCGTCGGAGTCTGTCGACTGTCGGTTTGATGAAAGGCTATAAAACTAATCCGCTCATTTTCTGCACAAAGACAGTAGCTTCGGAGTTCAGATCATATATAAGCCATAAATGAATCTCGTGCTGTTCCCAGGCCGGATATATTCCTCTGGTCGGCTTACTCCTCTATTTGTGCCATTACTACGAATTTTCCAGCGATCCGGAGTCTGGTAGAGACTAGTAAATACAGGTGATGGGTTTATGTGGCTGTGTGAGTGACAGGTCTAAAAAACAAAGAAACCGCGCGTGCCGTTGAAATCCAAGTGATAATACCCCCTTTCCACTAGGATGGTGCTCTCGCCGCGCTCTCTCTGCGACCTAAAATTTTACAGATCGCTCAAGGAACTCTTTTTACACTTTACGTTTTGTATGATATACCCAGTGTGAAAGCGAAGGTTACAGGTATCATATGTAGGTCGTAGTGAGAGCGCAGCGCGATCGCCACCCAGTGAAAAGGGGGCCTAAAGGTGGGTTTACACCTGCGTATATTTTCAAGTGCGCATGATTTCCGCATGAAATTTTGTCAATACGCGGCCGAACGCCCAACATTTGGATTTTTTTGGAATAAATTAAATTGTACGTCGAGCCCATCTGGCGTTTGAATTACGACTTCAGCGTTTTCATTTCGCATGAGATGCGTATGATTGCAACTGAAATGCGCAACAAAATTTTCCGTACTGCGAATAGATTCGTATGGGGTAAGTATGTTGGGCGTTTCCCGGACGCACACAACGTCTACCGACCGCATGCCTGACGCACCTGGTGGTAACTGCATTCCAAACGCATTTCAGGTGTGTCAGAGGAACAGTTTCTGTTACATATACTTTTGTTTGCGAGCATTGCCAATAGAGTATTTTTGTTAGAGGAACCCTTTGTACTACGTATGCTTTTGTTTACAGGCAGTGCAAGTAGAACATTGACAAGTAAACAGTGAAGAGGTTTTTTTTATTCATTTGCGAAGCAGTGAAGCAGTGACACTGTGCTTTTACAGTAATGCGGGCCATCATTTACCTTAAGAAGTTATGTGCACTGTTAAGATTGTGTTTGTTTTCACTTTGTCCTTAATGATTTCCCCTATCATCTTAGTATTTCAACTACTATAAAAATCACACCCATACACACCACAAAACGTATTCAAGATCTTTATCAAACACGTAAATTAAACAATTATGAAACCTTACGCCCTCTTTCAAAGTTGTAATATGGCTCTATATTGCACCTTTATATCATGTGGTTCTACACACAAAATGTGCCATTATCAGCAAATTAAGTCAAATATCTGTTACACAAAATGGCACGTGTGTCACACAAATTGACCCAAATTAATACTTGGCAAATGAATTTTAATACTTGGCAAATGAATTTTAATCCTGACAAATGTAAAATTCTCAGGATAAGCAGATCTAGAAATCCTATTACTTTTACGTACAAAATGAATGACACGGTCCTCGAGTCTGTTCCTGAATTTACCGACTTAGGGGTATTAGCTACGTGGAATTTAACTTTCGATTCTCATGTACATAATATCATTTCGAGAGCAAATTCAGCTTTTTAAAAAGATCTGTAGGTTTCAATGCCCCTGTAAAGGTAAAAAAAATGCTATATCTCACTTTAGTCAGAAGCAGACTTGAGTACTGCTCTGTCGTTTGGTCACCCTATACGCACAACCTCATTTCCTCAGTCGAAAAAGTTCAAAGACCTGCCTCCAAGTATATTCTTAATGATTACACAGCAGACTACAAGACGAGATTAATACATTGTTCAATCTTACCTCTGTCCTAACGACGAGAAATACTAGATCTATGTTTTTTATATAAGTGCTTACTAGGACTTATATGATAGGATATTAATATTGACAACTTTCTAAATCTCCCACATCCCCTTTTAAGAGCACATTCACAAGCTAAACTTATCCCTGGTAAATGTCTCACTACAAACTTTCAGTACTCCTATTTTAACAGAATCGTCTACATATGGAACTCCTTACCACCTGAAATTAGAAAACTTCGGCTAAATCCAACATTCTCAACCAATCGTTTTAAGCAGTCCGTTATTGATCATTACTTCTCTCTTTTGGCCACACATTTTGATGTCTATCTAATAAGCACTTGGACCCATTGTTCCAAGTGCTGATCGGATGCACATCTAAATGTGTGGTCAACCTTTAGTTACATCATTCTCATTTGTTTGTTAACCTTAGTTTATCTGATCCCTTCTATTGTTGTTTCGTTTGGGTATTGTTTCGTATCTTGCCGTTTTTTGTTAGAATATCTCTATGTAAAGTTCTTTGTTTTTATTTGCCCTTTCTCTATTGTTTATTGTTATGATTTTAACTGTTGCTGGAGGTGTGGGTCATGTAAAGGTATATCCTGTTACCTACACCTTGCAGAACTTTTTCTGTAAAGTTTAATAAATAAATAAATAAGTGCTTGAGCAGGTTCCTCTACATCTTCCCGTCCCTGGAGGCTCTGTTGGGACCAGTGTCCTGCATTCATGATGTCCTGCAAGTTGTGACCATCTCTCCATACCCCCGGTACAAATTCGTCGGTCCTGGCCTGGATCTGACATCATAAACCGGAAGATTCCAAAAAATCCCTATCGACCAGAGGATTTGTCCATTCTGTCCAGAGCTAATAGAAGACGAATATCACTTTATGGTTGTATGTCCCAAATATTCCGATATACGCAATTCTCTATACAGAAGGCTGTCATTTTGTACACAAGGATTTATCCAAATGGACCTGAAGTGCAAATTCAAATACATAATGATATGTGACAATCCCTGCATGGCAGATATAGGAAAATATATCAAAGAATGTTTAGACATTAGAAATTCCCCAAATGATTGTAAAAGCCTCCAATGATTGTAAGAAACGTATCCCATGCTACAACTCCTGTATTAGTTAAGTTAAGTTATAGCACTGTAGTTATGTAGATGCCATACTTTGTACCTCAAACAATTGTTGTGCAATAAAGTTATATACATCTTGAGATGATTTTTTTGTCTGGACTCAGATGCACTTCGTATTTATTCCAAATCTGGAGTGTGCGTCGATCACGCTATCAGTACGCGTAGTATGCGCAAAGCGATCGCAGAACGCACGGTACTAAATCGTGATCTATGTGTGCATTCGTTATACGGTCGCTCATGGTGCGTTGTGTCTGCGCTGTAAGAACGCTATGTACTCGCAATACCGCGATTTCCGCGTATTACTGCGTATAAAGTGCAAACATGTAGCGTCTTCATAGCGCAATCGACCGACGTGGGACCACTGTATTGCGCATCCATAACGTTTTGGGCACCAAACTGCGTACGAATGATAGTTTTGTGCATGTCCAAAACTATCAGGCGAACTGGGCGTATATTTTCGTTTGCCTGCGTACGTGAAACTTTCTAAAGACGATTCAGATGCGATAGAGGTGCGACTTGTGCGTGCGGCCGCGTATTGAAGAAATCAGTCAAAATGTCGAAAAATGTCAAAACGGAACTCATGCGGCATGAAAATATACGCAGGTGTAAACCCACCTTTAGGAAGGTTGCATAAATGCCTAAAAGCATTGTTAAGAGAACATGTAAAATCGCCTGTAAAACATGCATTTCTTTTGCTAAATATGCCGTTGACAGACAAGACTAATATAATTATACTGAACAGCACTCATGGCTCACCTGCATACACGTAGTGAACAAACTTTAAGACTGGAGGTGTAAGGAATTTATTATATAGGGATATGCCTTAGTCTAAGCTTTTAACGAAGTTGGTATGTTTAAAGAAACTTTATTGACTTCTGGCAAAAAGAAAAAAAATCAACTGGCTTCGGAGGGGCGGGTGTGGCCTTTTATCAATTATTTAGTCATTCAGTTATTCATGATGTAAATTGGAAGAAAATTGTGGACAAATTCGGACAAAAAACAACTGGCCTCGGAGGAGTAGATAAAATCGGATGTAATGACATGGGTGTGGCTTGGCACGCCCACTACACAGAGACTACAGAAAATAAGCCAATTACGAGACAACTTCGGGTACGAAATAAATTCCGGTCCGCGGACAAACCTGGCCAGTTGAGGTTTTCAATAGTAGGTACTTCTGGAAGAAGCGAGAAAAAGTTTGGACCTCCGAGGACTTTTTATGACAGTGTGACTGTGACTGGAGGGTAACCTCCGGGTATTGTAGTCGGTCTATGTCTTGAGTGTTCTCACCTATATTTCTATATTCCGTTTGCCGCATTCGTATGTGGTTTGGTTTCGTATGTACTTAGTACTTAGTTGCGCGATGATGCACGTTCTTTTATTTCGTGGTAGCTGTTGTTATATATAATCGATGTAATTTTTTTTAAAAATCACCCCTATATATTCGGTGTTGTAGAGCAAGTAATGTGGTTTCGGCGTTTGGTAATCAGCTTATCTCCAAGCAGTTATGTGTTGTCTAATGCAAGAACTGCTGTCGCGGTAGAGGAATCCCTGAACAGGTGATTGACTCTGACTTGCTAGCGCAATGCATTGCCATTGGCCAGCGCCAGTGTTATAAGGTCGCATAACATAGTATTTATGGGCGACTCCCGTGGACATAAGTAGGTCGGGCACAAAATAGGGCGTCGCAGTTCTTGAAAAGCCATAGAAATTTTTCTGTGCACGTCAGCGAGTCGGAAACTGTGCTGGATAGTAGAGGAATATGTAAGTTTTGAGGCCATATGAGTTGGGTTACGATGTTTGTTTGGCTGGGTAGAATTTCGCGCACGAATCCGGTTTCCGCTACTTCCGTGAGTCGGCTGCAGTATGGTGACCTCCGCTGGGGTCATTTCAAAGTGTTCTTTCTGGGAAAACGAGCAGACAAACTTATGCTCATTTTCACATATCTTGTAGATTCTACCCTGAACTCCAACATATTGAATTCTTGTTCATTACTTTTGCACCCTGGTATATTTTTTTAGTCGTCGAACCACCTCACTTTGGGGTCCTTAACTATAGAAATCCCCATAGGCGAAAAACTGTGTTCTGCTACCATAATAAACAAGTACATACTTTGACCTGGTATAGGTGTTAGGCGTTGCAATAATTGGATATTGCCAAGCAGATGTTGCGTGATTTCTCTGCTGCTTTCAGCATGCATGTTGTCAGCTTTTCTATGGTTATCAGTGTTTCATCGGCGTATTATATATTGTTGTACCTGATGCGGAGAAAGTTACAGATGTAATTAAGGGTAAACAGATGTTATTCGTATTATGTGTGATGTAATACCCCTGTCACATTTGGCGAAAATCGATCGGACGACGATTCTTCGGCAATCCCCCGAGCCTCGCTTACAATAATAACTTTATTGCACAACAATTGTACAAGATACAATGTATGGCTTAGATGATATTACAGGGACGGTTTGAAGGTAAAAAAATATGCGCAACACTCTGTCGATCTCAAATATGGCCGATTTTCCATCGATACGCCGGAAAATCGTGGATAATGTGACAGGAGTATAACGACTTCAGCTGACGTCGTGGACCAACTGTTTGGGGTATCCCTGATAATTTCAATGTTTTTCATTTGGTGTTGTTCTTTTGAGACGCTGATTTTGCTGTTGATGCGTTTTACATGTGATAGTAATAAGTACGTTAGCTTTTCAGTAAGTTTTTTTGGTATAAGTCGATGTGATGTGTTCTGTATGCGAAATAACACACTGTCACACACCGAAGATGACAACACAACCGACATAGAAAGATAATTACGCCACAGAGTATGTTATCTGCGGTCACTTGTTGCTTTCTTGGAGTGGTTGTTTACTTATGAAACTTAACAATTTCTTTCTTTGTTTTACTTGAAATGTGCGTAAAAAATTTCAAGACTTTTACGGTTTGTTTTGCAGCGGGTGGACAGAATGGATCACCGTTGGGCCTGTTTGACCCTTTTCCTGGTGTTACTGGCGGACACGGCGAGAGGCCAAGGTAAGGACATGCTATCAGTGCATATGTAAACTAGAAAGGCCGGTATTTGCTTATGAGCTAATTCAGCAATTTTCACTCCGCCCTTCTCCTTATACAAAAATGGACTGTTCCAAAACTGAATTTGAAAACAAAATCACCCATTGCGAGGATGGACATTTCACAATGTACGTTTAAGGTCTTGACCCGAAACTACTTTTTTTTTTATTATTATTATTTATTTATTTATTTATTCATGAGAAGCTAAAATCGGCTTGCAGGACGATTTTCTGGTGCACGGTACGTTCATATTCCAGTACTGCACTGTAATCGCACTTTTATTTCTTGATTTGGCCATATTGATTTGGTTATATGGATTGCATCCTCTGGGAATCCAAAAAGTGATGCGACTTTAAAGTTGTTGCAGACCTCAGAACCCCCCCCCCCCCAAAAAAAAAAACACCCGTCTGAATAAGGTTTAGAACCCACACGCATAGAAAATAGGGGACCTTCCCTTTGTGAGTGATTCTAACCGCCTACCCTGCATGTACAGAACTGGTTCCCAAAGTAAAGTAAATTATTTGCAATTGTGACAAACGTTTTCACATCCCAATATTGGAGGGCTTATTTCTTATGATATATTCTATATATGTAGTATGAAATATTTCAAGCCAATACCATTATCTATTGAATCCATTGTGACCCATGATGACATCCTTGATGTCCACGCTCTAGGTTCAAGGTTTACTATTGTCTATTCCCCAAGGTTGTGGACTATCAGCGTTTCGCCACGTCCCCGGAAAACATTGTCCGGGATATGAGAATCTCGTAGGCAGACCGACAGCTAGTTCTGCCGAGGCCTGTGCTCAAGCGTGCTGTGACAACTCTGCCTGCAAGTCATTCCAGTACAGCACACGCCGCGACTGCTATCTGATAAGCAAGATCTGTACTGATGAGGAGAAAAAGACTGTATCTATTGGCAACATGTACGATCGGATTCAAGGTTGGAGCATTAATGCCAAGTTAACCTTTATCCGCGGGGTAACCTTAATCTCCAAGCAGATCCTACGGTGCCATAAGATAGTATCAAAGCTGGCCAATGGAGTCAAACGGGCACCGGAGAGTTTGATACTATACATTACGCACCGTGGACCTGGTTCGAGATTAGGGTAACCTATCCGTTGGTGATTTTAAGTTGGGTTTGTAAGGGAACACACATTTATGCAGTCATTTGCTACTGGGGTACGTACTATTTAGTAATACATGAATGACCTTAAAGTTTTGAAAAAAGGCATGATTATTTGGCGAAGGGATGTGTTCGTCGAACTCTAGTTTTATTTTATTTTTTCTCCATCAGTTTTAAATGATGGTCCCTTTAGTTGTCAACAAATCATTTCCAAGGGAGTCCTGCAACAAATCAATCAGAATAAACTTAACAACGCATGTAATATAAACTACTGGTCCTAGAATGCGCATACTTTAACTTCCAGGTTGTTTGTAGGTACTGGCTGGGAGCGTGTAGCTGGCCTTCTTTTCCATTTTTTTCTAATTTCTGTTTTTTATAGATAGTCCTTTATTATTCCTGGCTTCCTTAAGCGTTTAGCTAGTATGTCTATGCATTTATTTGAAGTTAAGGTATCAATCAAGTTGTGTAAATGTACTTTTGTGACTTCAATAAGAATGATATTTTTGCAGCTTCCAAACGTATGGTTGAGGCGAGGGAGACCCTGCAAGACTTACGCGACGTCTTGTTGGATTTGGAGGAGGCAGCCGAGATCGAGCAGGAGACCAGGGAGCTGGAAGACATGGCAGAAGACGTCGATATGGTAGAAGACGCCGAAAAGGAAGTGAGGGAGCTCGAAGAAATAGAAGAAAACGCCGGCATGGCTGAAGATGACGAGTGAAGGTCTTTCCAAACGCGCCTCAGCTCTCAAGCGACTATCCTATAACTAGCAATAAGCTTATCGGAAGTGGTCATTTATGACTCCACACAACTTCTTGTTATCCCCGTCATTGGGAAAATAAACAAATGACAGAACAACTCATGTGAAACAGCAAAAATTTTAAAGAACAACAAGTCGATAGTAATTCAATGTGTAAAACATAAAGACAGTTGCCTGGATCGCTTGAGGGATATTGTAGGTGCCATTTTGGATTTGACAATGGAGCACAGAAGTCGAGACAAACTATAGAATTACATGTTTCTAACCTAATGAGATTTAGTTATGGGGTTTAAGTAGCAAAGTTTTGAGAGAAGTTTGATTTACATGTTTCTAACACAATGGGATTTAGTTATGGGATTCAAGTAGTAACGTTTTGAGAAAAGTTTCAAGTACAAGATTCTAACCTAGTGGGTTTAAGTTATGGGGTTCGAGAAGCAGAGTTTCAACTACCAAATCTTTTTAGGGAATAAGGTGTTACAGGTACACACGCACGCGCACACACACACACAAAGGCGCTCTTACCACATGCACATTTATATAATTTTACACATATTACACAAAATTAACTGAACACCAATGATCTCAAAGTCACAGAACACCTTTTAGCCATCGAACTGTAATGAAGATAAAGTTCTTTTATGATCTCAGCTCATTTTCCTCAATATAACCTTCCAAGTTTCTGACAGCTTATGGAATCCTTTTGATGAACATATTAGATTTGTGGAATTATAATAAAGTTGGTGTTCGGTTTAAATACATGGCTTAATGTCCTTTATTTTGTTACTTGTGTCAGTTAAAGATTGACAGAATAAGCTAGTCAGTAATTACAGTTCTTCGTTTCCAGTGAGTGGCTTTATCAATGAGATGTCACTTGTGGACAAAAGAAAATATCCGGAGGCAAATTCTAAATCGTGCAAACAATGAATAATGCCGTTCATAGGGATTCAGATATGAAGGTAAAGGCACTTGTTTATGAGAGAATTTGACAATTTCCCAAAGGAGAAAAAAAGATGGCCAAAAAAACTGTATGCAATGAATTTACGGCAAATATGTGCTAATTTCGACCCTGTTTTACACAGTATAGTCAAAACGTTTTATTTTAAAACGGCTAAAACTTGAGAAGTGTCATTCATACAATCGAAACTATATGACCCGAAGAAAATTGATGGAGGGTCGGCCAATATTATATACTCGTTGCAGTTTTACATACAGCTGCTAGGAGTCTCTTTTGAAACGCATCTTAACACTCTCATTTATCCATCCTTTCAAATCTGGCGCATGGGCAATATCAAAGAAATCAAATTTCTCGATTTACAACGTTTAAACCTTTTTTTCCTAACGAAAGCTGTATACTACTTAAAACATACATGCATTATCAACTAGTACTTAGGACCAGGTCAGCATATAGTTCACTACACAATATCATGGCATGCAATACTTTGTCTAAGTTCTCATAATCCATTACTACTAATAAAATTTAGTGTCTAAAGCCATAGTGTCAGTAAAAGTCAAGGGTAGGGTATTACTCGTCGCCTTGGCAACGTTTGTCACCATGGCAACGCCCTTACCTGACGATAACCAGACGCTTGACCTTGGTAAGCCGACCGTGAAGCTGGATTTATGCATCAGGCGTCGCTTGGACCGTGCCATTTTGTAGGAGGGGTGTTGAAGGTTTTCTATGTTGGGCGCTTTTTTTCTTCAGTTTGGGGCCGTTGCATAGTCGTCGCCTGTTGCATAGTATCGGCGCACTCTCAAAACTTGCCATGTTGTATTGGCTATGCATATGACAGTTCCATATCACTTATCGTAAAGGTAAAAGGTATTAAAGACACTTGTTTGTTATCTTAGTGTGGTAACTCATAATCATTACAGTGTTGATATTGGACGGTGCATAGATTGGAAATTGCAACACAAATAATCATATACAAGAATATATACTACATAGTTATATAGTCTCTGGTAGAGTAGGCTAATTCATGGATGGAGAGATATAATTGTTGGAGAAGTCTCTATTTATACGTTATATCCTGAGCAATCGTTAAGAAATGATAAAAGTTCCCTTTGTGATTCAAACCCGTTTTAACCCTCGTCAACAAGATCCTAATCGCCCCTTCAACAAGACTAGAATGGATTATTCCAAACCAAAAGTTGCCGCACCAGTTTTGTGGAGTATGAAAAGGGGGACGCCTGAGTTCACCACACCACCCCTAGGCGTGCAGGTTTAGGACGCGGTGTGGTTATGTCCACACTTTCAACAATATACACAGAAACTCCGACGTCTCAAGCTTTCCTGGCGAGACCGTTTCCTTAAAGAAGTGTCCTAAACAAGGTGGGTGAGGTCTCAAGATGCTAAGGTTCTTTTTAAGACGGTAGTAGTTTTAGGATGGGTAGTGAAGATATGCAGGGAAATATGTTAGAGTGCACAATAACTCCACGTTTGTGATTATCTTGGCATCTAAGAAAATCTGAAAAGGTTTAAAATACTTGAATCCTTAAAGTGAGACGTGCAGTCGTGCTTTTGAAAGAAATGCTATTCCCAATACGAAACTTTTGTGTGTTCACTTTTAACCTTACATGTATATCCGCCTGTTTGTGTGGGTGTATGTGTGTATAGATATGTGTTTGTGTGTGTGTTGTGTTTGTGTGTGTTTGTATGTATGTGTGTGTGTCTCCCTGCGTGTGTATGCATGTGTGTGGTGGGTGTGTGTTTGCGTTTGCGTATGTATGTATGTGTGGGTCCCTCTGTGTGTGTATGTAATTGCTTGTGTGTTTGTGTGTGTGTGTGTGTATTTGTATGTATGTATGTATGTGCGTCTCCCTGTGTGATTATGCAAATGTCTAGTGTGCTTGTGTGTATATGTATGTATGTGTGTGTCCCTTTGTGTGTGTATGCGTGTGTTTAGTGTGTGTGTGTGTCTCAGTGTGTGTGTGTGCGTGTGTGAAGTGTCCCTCTCTGTGTATGTCTGTATGTATGTAATTTATGCGTGTGTGTATGTGTGCGTACAGTGGCTGTTTCAGCCCGATTGGTTGTGAGTAGCGAATTCACAATGCTTCAAATTGGTAAATGGTAAATAGTCAACAGAAATTGCACAGCTTGAAATTCTACCTGCCCTACCATACACATGCCAGTGACATTTGGAGTCAGTTAGATATATAATTATAGGATTTCCGCGACGCCACATGCTCTGCTCTTAAAGGGTTCATCGTTTTCGCGTCACTTCATCTTAAACAGGCCGCCTTTAACTGTAAACGATTGGCTAACGAAGCGTAATGGACAGGTACTCATTTTCACCTGACTACAAAACACGAGCCATGGGGGGTAAAATACTTAAACATACGTTCAAACATGTACTGATGACCGCCTCTACATACAGGTAAGGACCACCTGGCCATTGATATACAGTTAAACTTGTAACAGTAACCATAACTATATAAGGACCACCTGGCTATATGGATGGATATAGACCTGTGATATTGACCTCATCTGCATACGGACGACCTGACTAATGATATGCAGTCAAACCTGCACTAGTGACTACCTCTACATAAAGACCACCGGAACTTTGACATACACATGTTTTTCTTCTTTTTTTTTTTGGTGTGAAAAACGATACGGCTTTAAACAATTAGTGATGCGAAAACGAAGAAACGTTTAAGAGATTTTGATGTTGCAGGACCACAAACTCTATACTGTGGCTATTTCTCTGAGATTCTTTGAGTCTATTGGGCGTTTGACCGACTGAATGTCACCAGAGCCAAGTCACATTTGTTGCAATGGACACAACCAGGCGTATTTATGTATGCATGACACGTGCGTCTTTCTGTAGTGGTACTACTCCACCATACATTTTTGTATGTGTTTGTTAAAGCTACGTTATTATGTTAAAGTTATGTTGCATTGTTGTAAAAACCACCACTCTTCACCCCCCACCCCCCACCCCAACCACCACACACACACACACAAAACGTATTTGTTTCTGACGGTTGTTTCTTTGTTAAAAACAGTCCATAGCCCAGGGGATCCTGAGTCTTTGTTTAAATACTTAGGCTTTTCTGTAGCTGCGGGCGCAAAAAGGGGTCAGGGTTGCAAGGTTAAGCTAGTTAATACCAGGTTATCAAAACTTTTGATCAAAATCATCACACACTGGAAGGTTGGCGCACCCAGGCTTTCTGTAAGTACTATCAAACAAAATTCGTGTTGTCAATGTTAGATAATGCAAATATGATACGCCAAATAGCAGTTACACAAAGAATCGGATAGATTTTGAAGACGGCCAGGAGTTTCAGATAGCATTCATTTCCTTTCGTCAGTTACTCTGAAGGTGGTATCTCACTGCACTTGGGGCACCGGTGCGGCACTGCGAGGATCGAAAGATTGCTAGCTAAACGAATTTCAGAGATACAGAACGAATGAATTTTCTTACGTTTTGTGCATTTTGTTACTTCTAAGTCATACTTTTACGTCTTGCGCAATATGAAGATTATCAAAATCGACGAAAATAACACAACAGTCCGAACCCCGCAGTGATACTACCTTGTGCACGATCTGTTGAACAGCAGTTTTCTTGTCTAATGTTTATCGACGTAATGTAAACAAAGGTTTATCTCTTCTTCCTACAAAAAAGTATAATAAAAAGGTATGATTAAGAAGCAGATTGACGTCGAAAAAGGAATTAATATTCACTTTGGCTAAGTAAGACTGTCAGTCAGCCTTTGATTGCGCAAAGGAACTATACGACAAAATACATTTCATTCAAGGAAGGTTTACTCATTTACAACGTTAACCAATGGAAAACCCTCATAATGATTGATTGATAAGTCATTTGATGATTGGCTGATGTTTTCCCCTGTTGATCAAATAAAGATGGCGGCCGCAGGAGGGAGCAATGCTGCCCATCAGCGCATGCGCGGACAGGAGTTCCTGGTATGCGGGATCTGTCTGGACCACTTCACCCTGCCGAAAATCCTGCCATGCGCACACACCTTCTGTCAGGTGGGTTATGGTCTGATTAGAGCTGTGCATGCACCTGAACAAATTAGACACAGGTGCAGAAAGCGGGTCTGCCACCAGACTGAGTCAAGAACGAACATTGTGAGAAGAAGAACTTTATTGCGCAACGATCGTACACGGTACAATGTATGGCAAAAAAGGAAGAAACAAATTTATCATCCTGATTGCTAAAACAAATATTAAACATAGTACATATGCAGATTATAAATATAGAGTGAAATTTGACATCCTAATTTCTAGAACAATAAGAGCTAGTCTAAATCATTGATATTGTACTACAATCGAGTGGGGCTAATTATGGGTTTCGCAAAGCAGTCTTTTATATATTTAACTATTTTAGCATTGTGGGAGTTGTTACATCTTAATATATAATCAAATCTGTCTGTAGCATTGAGTCTCTTAAAATCTGTTGTACTTGATTCGAGGAATGTGAATAACTCATTACGTGAAACATTGTACCCACTGCACATCATGACAGAGTGAAATTCATTGGGATGAGTTGTACTTTATTCTAGAGCTGGTTCTCAGTAACGTACTCTCTCCGTGGTCTCCCTGCCCCTGAAGGAGGTTTATGTAAGATTTGTTTCCCTTCCTACAGGCGTGTCTTGAGACGTACGCTGGGAGAAGAAGGTTTATCTAAGATTTGTTTCTCTTCCTACAGGCGTGTCTTGAGACGTACGCTGGGAGAAGAAGATTTATCAAAGTTTTGTTTCTCTTCCTACAGGCGTGTCTTGAGACGTACGCTGGGAGAAGAAGGTTTATCTTAGATTTGTTTCTCTTCCTACAGGTGTGTCTTGAGACGTACGCTGGGAGAAGAAGGTTTATCTAAGATTTGTTTCTCTTCCTACAGGTGTGTCTTGAGACGTACGCTGGGAGAAGGAGGTTTATCTAAGATTTGTTTCCGTGGGGTGTTCTGTTCCTACAGGCGTGTCTTGAGACGTACGCTGGGAGAAGGAGGTTTATCTAAGATTTGTTTCTCTTCCTACAGGTGTGTCTTGAGACGTACGCTGGGAGAAGAAGGCTTATCTAAGATCACAGGCAGTTTAAGGCATGTGACACCCGTAGATTCTCAGTCGAGCAGTTATATGGCCATAACTTTTGATGTAACCATCTGTTTTCAACAATTTTTGGCCAGTTAACGTAATTCACCCATATTCAAAATATGATGACAAGAAAATTGTGGATCCTCAATATTTTGGGTTTAAAAAAACATTTTTTGGTAAAAAATAGGGATGCTATTAAAATGGGTCTGTGCCCACTATGAAATGATTGTCTAACTGAGTCATATTTTCTGGAGTAATAGATTATATCTCTGTGATATCTAATATGCCTGGGGATCTTGCCGCTATACCTAGGTAAGGCTCAATTTTGGGGCAAAAACAGAATTTTTTGACAATTTTTTGGTATTTTTCGTACAAATATCTATACAGCCACGGAAATCAAAGATATTGCAAGAAGACCCACTTGATTTTTGAAGGTCTAAGGCTTAATGAACCTAAATCTGCCCAAAACTCGTAATAAAACTGGTGCCCTGATGTGGGCAGGGGCCGACGAAACACTACTTACCCTACAAGAACTGCGTCCAAGTAAGACATGTTTGACTGTACGTAACATAAACCGATGGTAAAATATGAATGTTTTATGTCTGTATCTGTTAAATCGCTGTTGTATCAATGCGAAATTTCGCAAGCAGTTAGCCTTATAAGGCATCAGTCAACTGCCATACTATTATTTTGGGCTAGATTTATCGATTTATAGCATTATTTTGCTGTTTACTTGAAGTATGAGCGCCTCGCTGTTTTCCCGCCACTCCACACCCCGGGAGGTCGGAACCCATGTTCGGACTGTACCACTTGCAGCTCTCGCGGGGGTGCCCTTTTGTTAACCGCTTCTAGTTATGTCGATATTTGATAAATACTAGATCAATATCTTTAACACTCAATATTAATAAGTCTTAAAAAGTAGTTAGTGTAACCCATACATCGTAAGTTCCTGTTTTCGCAATGTAACATTAGATACTGACATTGGACCGTTCTAAAAACGCTCCGGCCCGGCGGGGTTACCTAAGGTCACGCAGTGGTTCGAATTTCATGTTCGACCAAAATTGTCACAGGCCTTAAAGTGCCCGTGTAAGATTTGTTTCTCTTCCTACAGGCGTGTCTTGAGACGTATGCTGGGAGAAGAAGGTTTATCTAAGATTTGTTTCTCTTCCTACAGCCGTGTCTTGAGACGTACGCGGGGAGAAGGAGATTTATCTAAGTTTTGTTCCTCTTCCTACAGCCGTGTCTTGAGACGTACGCTGGGAGAAGAAGGTTTATCTAAGATTTGTTTCTGTTTCTACAGGCCTGTCTTGAGACGTACGCTGGTAGAAGAAGGTTCATTTACTGTCCGAACTGCCGGAGAGTGGCCGAACTGGACTCCACGTCCGGCGTGCGGGGGCTGCCGGGAAATTTCTGGGTCACCAACCTACGTGACGTCATAGCAGGTACGTCACTTTTTCTTAAACATTCTTTGAAGACTTGTGTGTCAGCTTCTGTCAAATGTGTCAAATGGAGAAGAGATTTGGCTATGAGGTGCGACTTCGAGAGTTCAGTGGTTCTATTCTTGGTATCTCTGACTAGACGGTGTGTCATTGGGAAAGGCACTGTACAGTGTGGTCTACACATCTAGAAATTCCTGTAGAAGCGCGTGTCCAGGTATGTAAGAAAAAAACAGGGACATTACACGCCGAACCAGGAAAGTCATGTACACAGCCAGGACACAGAACATTTCACAGGTGTGTAAGTCCCTTGAAACACCTGGAAATTAGAGTTTTCGTGCAGTGGTGACTTCCAGGACTTTCCTCATTCCTTTAAGGAGAGGTTAAAGGAATTGGAAGGAGAGGTATGGGCTCTAACTTCTATTACCGCGCCCTTAAAATAGCGGATAACAACCCTAAATAACGAGTATGCCTTTAATTCTACCGTTCACCTGTTAAAATTGTCCTAAAAGCTTTGTCGTTGCTGAATCGTCAAGAAGATTTCTATGTATTGCTCTGATAGGCAAATACATCGTTGGTCTTGACTGTGCCCTGGTTTTCTGTACTCCTGTCAAAACTCCAACATGAACATATTCAAGCATCCTGCCCCTTCACATATATACTATAGAGAGAAGCTATAACAGTGATAGCAGTGTGGTGTTGAAAGGCATTAGCAACAGTAGCAGGTAGCAAAATTTTATGTGCGTTATTGGAACCAAAAGGTACAAACAAGAAAATGTAGCACGCATTCTACATTTCTAATACTAGATATACATCACACATTCCTTTACACAGAACGAGATAGCGAGAACCCGGATGTCAAAGGCCGTCTCCAAGGCAACCGGTGCAAGCTCCACCCAGGCGAGCAGTGCCGCCATTTTTGTCAGGACTGTCACGTGCCCGTGTGTGGGGAGTGTCTCTTCTCGGAGCACAACGGGCATGCGCTGGAACGGCTGGAGAGGGTGCTAAGCGAGGTGCGACAGGAGGTAAAATCTTTTTTTATTGTTTGATTGTTTTAAGAAATAAATAAAAATTGTTCAGCATGACTATAATGCAATGCTCTTCTACCATGCCCGCGCACTGTATGAGGATCCAAACTGTACATTTTCGACCAGTCATTCGGTCTTCTTCAGGTCGACTGAACCGATTTCTGAAGACACGTGATCTTACGGTAGTGTGACGTAGACATCTGGTCAAAGGTGTTTTGAAGTCGGTATCGGCCCCGGATGGATGGTAGACCTACCCTAAAACAACCATTCTCTGTAATTATCCATTTTTTACAGTTGAGGAAATGTTTGGAGATTGCCCAACAGATTGCAGGGGAACTGAAGATGGTTCTACATGAGTTCGAGTCCCGACGGGAGGGAAAGAACAAGATAGAACAGCCAGAGACCCCGGATGAGGAAGCGGAAACGGAGAGACAGAGAATCGACTGGGCGGACGCCATGTTGAATCGGCTGTTAAAAGCATTCAAGGTAATTCAAAGACAACATGTCAATCATTCTGTATCTCATATTAAACGTGGCATTATTAGAGGAGCATCAAAAAGGAAAAATCTGTATCGATGTATCCTGCTCTTGATCTTGAGTTGCCAGTTAATCTGTGTCGGTAAAATTCATGAAAAAATACGTGCAAATATTTTTCAAATGGGACAGCCAATACAAGGGATCGGACCTAAAGTCTTTGGTGTCACTTTATTCCAATAGTAGACAGTCATGTCACTGAATGAGAACAACACTAGTTCAAACCAAGAACTTTTAGATACATTTGTACTAGGTCACATGTCATAATTACAATGCAAACTTATACCACCTATAATTGGATAGATCCACCACTTAAATGAAGATACTTATGTAGATTGCTCACACGTCACTCATTGAGCAGCCGGTCAGATATAGGAGATAGTTTGTGGCGCCCCCGTCTCTGTTCAGGGATGTCTCTAATGTTTGCTGATCTATTTGCAGTTTTCACGTCGAGCGGCTGAGCTGTACGACTACGGCGGACTGCAGCGGTGTAAAAAGCTACTAGCTGACCTCATCAACCAGGCAAGTGTCCTCATTTAAGTACAGAATGGATCACTTCCCTCAATTGTTTCATCGTAACGTACCTGAATTAAGAGATTCTTTTACACAACACCTGCTTTCTTTCCACCGACGTTTCGGTGACTGTTGTCACCCTCCTCAGTAGTTCACACTGGTTCACATCAACTGATTCACATTGCACTGCAGCTATAGATAGGTGTTGGATAAAGCAATCCATTATGTAGATACATTAACTTTGTAACATTCTGGAATCAGCAATACCTATGCTGCAGTGCAACGTGAACCCGCCAGTATTGCCCAGAGGAAGGTGACATTCGGTCACCGAAACGTCGATGGAAATGTAAAAACGGTTGTGAATAAAAGATTCAAAAATATGTTGTTTTCTTTTAATTTTTACAGACGAACGACATCATGGTAACGGAACGCGCCAAAGTGAGAGAGATTTCCGCCATTTTGTACGGGTCCGAACAACCCAAGACTACTGCGCCTGCGCGGGATGAAACCGAGGACAGGAGCAACGGCAACTTGGCCAGGACGACGCATGCGCAACTTCTTCGAGGAGGGGTCGGAGAGGTCAAGTTCTATCACCCGTTCAGTGTTGTTGTGTCGAAGAACGGGGATACATACGTGCTCGATATGTACCGATGCGGACGCGTGCATGTCTTCGGGCCGGGGCGCAATCTGCTCCGAAGGTTCGAGCTGGATCTGAACGGTCACGCGGCAACCAGAGTGACGGGTGGGATCACTCTGTTTAAGAGCTCTACTCTCTGCTGGGTCGGGACTGCCTACATGCCGAGTAACGTCGACACGCTTCTACAGCGCTGCTCATCGCTATCACAGAACTTTTTCATAGAGTTCGATCACCAAGGAAACATAAAAAAGAACGTGAGCATCACCCTCGCAGGCGAGATCGCCGACGCGGCGTTGCTAAGGCACGGCACGGTTGCCATAGCGATCAGTTCGAACGTCCACGTCCTTGACGACCAGGCCCAGGAGATCTTCCACTTCCGCGCGAGTGATTTTTCTCCCGTGGAGAAAATGTGCATCAACGAACAAAATGGCGACATTCTGGTCTCGCTGTGGCCCGAAAACGTCATCAAGGTGTTCGACTTGCGCGGGAAACTGAAACTGCAGTTCGGTTGCTATGGTAACGCAGACGGCCAGCTCGACCAACCGAAGGGCCTCTGCGTGGACCCGGAAGGGAGGATCCTGGTGGCAGACTCCGGAAACAAACGCGTGGCATTGTTTGACGGAAGTGGAGTTTTTCTAAAGAATGTGGCGACGGAAGGTGACGGACTTAAGGAACCCCATGCCTTGTACGCTTCTCGGGACGGCAAGGTAGTGGTGACGGATATAGGTACCCACTCGGTACACGTCATGGAGTATTAGCAAGGCGATGTCGTATATAGGTACCCACTCCGTACTCAACACGCGTTATGAAGTATCAGCAAGGTAGTGATGACGTACATAGGTACCCACTAGGTACACGTCATCGAGTATTAGTAAGGGGGTGACGGATATAGGTAACCAATCAGTACTCAGTACACGCCATCGAGTATTAACAATGTAGCGGTGACGGATATAGGTACCCCCTCGGTACACGTCATCGACTATTAGCAAGGGGTCGACGAATATATATATATATATATATATATGTATACGTACAGAATCAGCATATGTCATCGAGTTTTAGCATTGTAGTCGTGACGTATATAGGTACCCACTCAGTACAAGTCATCGAGTATAAGCAAGGGGGTGACGGATATAGGTACCCACTCAGTACAGGTCATCGAGTATAAGCAAGGGGGTGACGGATATAGGTACACACTCAGTACACGACATCGAGTATAAGCAAGGTCGTGACCAGACGGATATAGATACCCACTCAGTACTCAGTACACGTCATTGAGTATTAGCAAGGTAGTGGTGACGGATACAAGTACCCATTGGGATATAAGTACCGTTTTTTAAGTGCGATTAAATAGAAATAAAGAAAGAAAAAATTAAAGAAAAGGTGCCAGGAATGTAATTAATAAAGTTAGTGTAATCTCTAAGCGTTGGATGGTTTATTAAAAGCTTTACTATGTAAGATTTGGACAATACAAAAACAAATACATTTCTTTGCATAGTAAGTTATTCAATCGCATAGCAGCGCATACCTATATTCCGGAAGAGAAGCTACAACAACAGACCGTGATCGTCCAAATACCCCCCTCACATGTAGCGGAAATCGATCGGACGACGAGACTGCGAGCTCTAGATTACGAGGAGGCATGACCCTGATGCCGACGAAGAAATGGCAGAGTCCCCCCCTCCCGTCAGGGTCATGCCTCCTCATAATTTAGAGCTCGCAGACTCGTCGTCCGATCGATTTTCGCTACACGTGTGGGGGGTGGGGGTGGGTGAAGGAAACATGCCCATATATGGCTGAATAATTTTAGCGCAGCAGGACAGTTTCCCATAATCCCTTTAACGCTACTTCACCTTTATCCGCGCGGTAACCTATATCCGTTGTGTTTTTTAACAGGGTTTTGGGAAATAGAAGGTCGATGGACGGTAGTTTCAAATTGCAATACACCATGTTATTCTTCAAATATTGCAGTTTGAAACTATGTGCACCATTCGTTAACTTGATGATATAATTTAATACTCATTTTAAAGAAACAACGGATATAGGTTACCCCGCGGTTAACTAGCGTTAAATTATCATCCTTTTTATCCAAGATTTCTTGTAGTTTTGAATTGAATGTGACCTCAGCTTGTTAACAACCTTCTAAAAGACTAAGGTAATAACTATATGCTATTATAATAAAATGAAATATCTTTATAGGAGTAATTTTAAAGACGAATATCTTGTTTGTTCTCCTACCTAGCCTAGGTCAATGAGAATGATATTCTGTTCTCAAGAATGCCCAAATGTTGCATAGTGTACCTTTAATCAAGCGTTCGTTTCACTGTCCCTGACTGGGAGATATGCTTGAAATTTCCGATACAGGCCCCATGGCGGAACCGTTCATGGATGAATAGACGTATGATACCCTGTTATTATTTTGAACAATACACATGTCTCTGTTCAGGATTTCCGGCCGGAAGTCTGTCCCTCCGCGGACGATGCGCTCAAAGAGGAATGAAAAATTCCACCAATGCTTGTCACAGGATCTAGAACTCCATGCCAGGTGTTAATTTTCATATGGTGTCAACAAAACAACAAAAGCTCACCTATTGTAAGGCCCCGGGGGCCCCCTTTCCACTAGATGGCGATCGCGCTGCGCTCTCGCTGCGACCTAAATAGGATATGTGTAGCCTTCGCTTTCACACCGGGTATATCATACAAAACGTACAAGTATGGCTGAGAAGACAATAAAACACAGAAATAGTAAAAAGATTCGTTTCTTTTCTATACATTTCGTTGAGCGATATGTCAAATTTTAGGTCGCAGAGACCTCGCCGCGCGCCGTCCTATTACCCGCCTCACATTATATACGATCTTCGGACGTACTTCGCGATCGCAGGAAGGTCGGCTGATTTTAAGATCTTAAGATGGTCTTGCGTATTTTTCGCCCAAAACCTGTTCCCCTCACATATAAGCGAGCCTCGTGCGATCGACGGTGAATAAATCTATGATAATGAACCTCCCATGACCTCTTGCACGCGGACAAGGGAATACAAAACGTTCCTCAAAAAAGGCAAGAGATCAATAAATGTTGTTTATTTTGCTGTCGGAATCTTTTTAACCAATGAATGGAATGCGCGGGCATAATAGAAATGACACAAGAAAGGAAAGTGTGTCACAAAGCCAGCCTACATACTGCCACAGGGGCCACAATGTTAGAATTACCCTCACATTCCCAGAAATTCAATATTTGTAAACAATCGGAAGTCGGGTGAACGTCGCCCGACTAACGGGCGTTCGCCATCCGATTTGCGTTCGATGATTAATAACTATGTCTGTGCTCGCCTATCGGTCTTCAATCGTTGGATTGACGCAAGACTATTGACCGATACCCTTGCGAGGTACGCACGATTTGCACGCACGATCTGCGACTCGGTAACGAGCTCTGCGATCTCGGAGATCTCCTGCAACTTGTCGCTTATGTTAAGAACATGTTTCGCTGCACCGCGACCATCGTAAGACTCCTGAAAATTGCCGGCGATCCCTAAAAATCGCAAGATGATCGTGAGAACACCGGACGTCTTACTCACGAAAATGTCATTTAGAGATCGTAAACTAGTCTTCCGATCGAATCGCGCCTAATGTGAGGAGGGTATATTGGAAAGTGGGTATAACAGGAGTTATCTCTTAGGTTTCCAAGAAGGACAGTTGAATGTTATTTTGTGGTATTTTGACCACTTTTCATACACTTTCTTTTCTGCGTAGAAGCGATGTGCGTCCTTTGCTTTCTTCTCCATCCCATTGTACTCTTCGCACTCTGTCCCCGCGTGTTTGATGTTGTCATTGAAGTAATGGTACGCCGCCTGGCGGTTAGTTGAGTCCCTGCAGCCAACAACAATGTTTTCGGTTTTATTTAAAGAAAATCATTGGAGGCAATTAAGACTGTAGATATGCGAGTCGCAAATTGGCGCCATTTGTCACCTGAAGAGTTGCGACGTTTTATCATACGGCACGGCGTAATTCATATGCTTTGTAACATCTTACCTCTGTTGCGCAAATAATCACAAATGAATGTCCTTTTACCACTTCAATGTCATTTTAATGATGTTTTTTTTTTCTAATTTCAAATCATTTGTACATCAGTTTTAATTCAGTAATTATTGCCACAAAACCGCTCGTACGCCAATGCTTCAGCACATGGGACATCCAACGGTTGCAAAGTTTGAGACGATCCCTATCGCAATTTTGGTCAGCACACTGACCTGCTTTGGCTTAGGTAATTCCTAACCGGGGCCCGACCGGGATGTTTAAAGAAACAAAATTAAATTGTATACCTAGAAATATATACAAATTACATGTATGTCCATTACGTTGACATATTGTATATTTTTATGCCTTTAATATCATTCTTTTCGCTCCCGAAAGCTGCCCGGTTGGGAAATGTGACCTAAGCCTTAGTTTATGACGGTAATATCTTATCATACCTATAAGGATGGTAAAAAATTATAATATAGAATTCATATGGCTCGAACATGTTGTAAGGGATTGCTTTCGTCTTTCGGAAGGGACGTAAAACGGGGGTCCGTGTCCCGGCCTAAAATGGAACCAACTGTTCCTATGTATTGTATGAGATCTATGGGATACTATGTCTGAAATCTATATGTATTTAGAATCAAACACAATTAAAAAGCCGCCTTACCTGCAGTTTTCTGCACCGCTCATCCCGTATACTTTGATATGATCACACATCTCTGTCGCGAGCACCATCGTGAACCAGCCTGTGCTGAGCCAGATGAAGCCATCCCGGACGCGTCTGAAGTCAACCAACCAAACAACAACAACAAAAAAATTAAGATAATGACGGTGATATCTTGTCTTGGACAGGGTTCTCTATTCACAAGCAATTTGTATGTAACGCTAGTTCACCTTTAATTTATCCGCGGGGTAACCTATATCCGCTGTTTTTAAAAACGGGGTATTTAGGGATATATCATGTCGACGGATGGCGTTTTCAAATTGAAACACAAATGATATTTTCAAAATGTTGCATTTTGAAGCCACCTTCCGTCGACTTGATACCTCAAAATGCCGTTTTCCTGAACAACGGATATAGGTTACCCTGGCGTTACAATCACAGCATCTTGGTCATCTTCCTCAGGGTAACACCGAATGGCTCTATTCCATCCTGCAGCTTAACGTTTGGGACCTCATTGTTAGCAGCGACACCTAGCTGCAGTACGGAGTAGAATCGGCCATATTGCCCTGAGGAAGGTGACAGACAGTCACACCAAAACGTCGGCTGTGATTGTATATAATGTTACAGTAGGTCTATTGACACAGAACACTAGGAGGACCTTGCAGATGACAGATCCAGCTGGAGATGCACACTGTCCAGGCAGCTAAAATCAGGAGAAACCAGACTTATGCGCATGGCTGAAGAAAAGCGGACCCTGCGAAAAGAACTCTGCAACAGACCTGAGTCAGCTTACAGATGTGCCCTATGTGGCAGAGACTGTCATTCCCGTATAGGACTGTTTAGCCACAGTCGACGCTGTAGAGCTGATATCAATTAGGATTTTACCATGGTCAATATTGACCGAAGGAGGCCATATACAGTAGGTCGTTCAATCGGCGGTTATAGGAATCGACCATAAATTATGGCACCGTATACACCTTATAGCTTAACCGGGTCATTAACCCTTAATTATCATAGTGTTATAAAGATGATAAATCTCAGGAAATGAAAATTTGAACTTCAGTTAATAGACTGAAGTACGATTGTACAGTGAGTAATCTAAATCATATTTTAATGTGCTTGATAGAATAAATTCAAATCTCTCCTAGGATTGGAATTCCATTCTTTCCTAGGGGAATTCCGGATTCTCCTGGATTTCAGCATAATAAAATTCATCCACCGATATCAGTCTAGACAACATCTGTTTTCAAGTAAAAGGGTCTTCACCTTTGACATATTACCAATAATGCATTTCGCCGCTAATGCGTATTTAGAATCATGAAACTCCTCATCAGAGGGTTACTCGCCTTTGAACTCCGGTTTCATTGTCAAACGGTTGGTGAGAATAGTCCATCCTCCTTGATGTCAGCATGTAAAACTCCACGTCCTTGGAGTCATTAGCAAGCTTGGATAACTTATTGTACGTCTGCCCCTTTCCGTCTGCCCTCATGGTACCGTCTGGACCCCATACTACCAGTTTAGACCGGTTTGCTTGCGAAATGATTTGCGTGATTTCTTGGAAGGCGTCCTTAAAACTCGTATGCGTTGCTACCCGGACAGTGGTTCTTGTTCCGACATGTTTTTCAAAGCCGTCAACAGGGGAATGGTTCATGCGGATAACACATTCGGCCTGGTCAATCTCTGCTCCGGCCGCGCAATTCAGGACGTGTCCAGAAGTGGACACCAAGGCGCACACACCGCAGCGAAGACTCAGTGTCTGAAGAAAACGATGTAAACCAAGCACAACAAAATATGGTATCAGGTTTCGCAACAATGTCAGTTCGCAACCGTCAGTTCGCAACAAGGTACAAGTCGTTTCACAACATTTCAATGTTATTAATCTTGATTGCCTAATAGTATTTATCAGAAATCGTATGCTAAGATAATTATACTCCTACCTGTGCATTGAAATGTTGCGAAACGACTTGTACCTTGTCGTGAAAAGACTTGTCTTGGTGCGAACTGACGGTTGCGAACTGACATTGTTGCGAAACAACCTGTAACCCGACATTCTTTCAACCAGTCCTCTGGCCTTTTCTAGCATAACTGGGGAACCGGTTGCTCAGTACATGGTATTTGTGTGATGTACGAAATTCCATAAACACTATTACCGTAACACGAACGCATCGAACGTTTGCGGAAATAGTAAAATACTTATTTTCATAGTCTATGGTAGTGACTAGTGTGAGCTCTATCTATTGATAACTCTTTCTATGTTATAACAAAAAGTACTCGTTGAAAAGCAATAATAATCACAACCGTATACAGTATTTACACGAGCAGGGCAACACTGGTCACATGTTATTCTTCGAACAGCAGCTAGGTGTCGCTGCATTACTCATTACTTCAAATACGGTCTTAAGCGTAAAGTGATGTCACATTTAGATTAGACATTGTAAAGCAACAACAATGATAGACTATTGTAACCTACTTCTCAATGCGATCCAAAACGTGACCAAAAGTCTGTACCAAAACTAATCACAAACAAGAGTCTGAAAACTCAAACCTGCTTGAAATATTTTGTTTTGTGATGGTGCGTATGGTGTGTTGTGGGGGTTGATATGGTTTGACGTTTGGCAAAATTATTCCATCATTGTTCTTAAGTTATATATCTACCTATGGTAAACAGTGAGATCCAAAACTACACCTTTCTGGTGTCCTCACCATTTCATTTTTATTTCCTATTGTTACACCTGCACCTGGCACATACATTGTATCTCAATGTGTATATAATGGTTCACACCATACAGAGGTGACAGCGATGGTCACAGTTGCTCTTTTTTGCTCCTTGGAAGATTTTGACCAGAATGCCCCAGCAGTTCTAGAGCAAGCTGCTAGAGGGCCCAAACATACAACACTTCTTCCTTACACCACAAGCTATGTGCCACCAAAAATCAAGACCATAGCATATCCATGTCAAAAGATACAAAAATCCAAGTTCTGTTGCAGTACCAAGGTCACACACCAGGGGATCCAAAATTGACTTTGACCTTCGTCTTCCAAACACCTACCCAAATACCAAATATCATTACAATCTATCAACAGGTTCTAAAGTTATGCTGACCACAAATATGTGGAAACACAAACAGACACACACACAGACACACCAAAAACTATACCTCCATTTTTCATGGAGGTAAATATCATCACAATCACACGTTCTGTTCTGGAGATATAGCACTGGAAACGACCCTTCCACACAGTCCCATGCTACTGAAAACTCAAAACACATGTTACAGCTGCTAGCTGTCCCCAAGGAGGTTGAGACAGAGGGAATGAGGCCAGATCACTCCATATCAGGAAAAGGGGTGTAAATATTTTTTTAAAAACGAACCACAAAACAACAGCAAACTTCTAATCTACTTAATAGCACAATAGGTCACACACTCTATCCCCATAGCAAAGGAAATCGCAATCCATCCAGAGGTTCTAGAGATATCGGTCCGGAATCACAAAGATCCCTACCAGAAACAGTACATGCTTTTTTCAAGCATGTAATAAGTGTGGTTATACCCCTGTCACATTATCCACGATCTTCGGGCCTATCGATGGAAGATCGGCCATATTTTAGATCGACAGAGGATTGCGCGTATTTTTCACCTGAAAACCGTCTCTGTCACATATAAGCTATACTTTGTACCTTGTACAATTGTTGTGCAATATAGTTATTATAAAGTTATTATTGTAAACGAGCCTCGGGCGATTGCCGCAGAATCGTCGTCCGATCGATTTTCGCCAAATGTGACAGGGGTATAAAGATTATTGTTACGGCGACGGTATTGTTTATAAAACCGTATAAAACCACTATACTGTTAGGCTAGCCCTTAGGGCGTCGCCAAAATCTATCAGTTCAACCAAAAGCTGTGTCGGACGGTGGCAGACAGACTCACCTCTCTATATGTCAGCACGTTGACGTATCCATTGAGCGGATGGGCGGACCAGGTATGGAACGACACAGGGTGGACCGGACCACTAAGTTTAGTAGGACCGGCGGTCGTGTTCGGGATGTTGGTCGGGACGTCTGTTTGCTGTGAACGTCTTGAAGTCCTTGATGAAAGACAGGGAGGAGTGGAGAAGACTTTCAAGCTTGGCTCGAGCGGGAGCTCGACCAAAGTAAAGTAAGTAGCTTTTGGTGTTTTGTCCTAAGGGGCAACAAGGTATACTGTCTCAGGGTGTTGGTGGGTTTAGAGTAGGTTTTGACTCCATGCGTGTTGAAGATTCTCCTGTGACAGATCTTTTACGTACGGGAGTATGACAAACCCCCTGTTGGCACCACCAGGATCACGATTGACAGTCCTGTTGTTTTTTTTTACAAAACAGCAAAGGCAAACAAGTTTATTCATTGAGATTCTCCACATACATAGACAATGGAGTATATGGCAGAACAGGTGTCAGAAGACACCTTTTTAAAGCCGCCATACCGAAATCATACAATAATAATAATACACAAAAATACAAAATAGGAACAAATAGCGTTAATTAACGTAAAGCTCAAATCAGGGTAAATCATCTTGACAAGACACATACATTATAAAATCAAATCTATAGAACAGTCATTAGATAGGACAAATTAGCGTGGCCTTGTAGCAAGGCAAGTGGCACAACCGCATGGCAATGACCACGTGCAAGCCTGCTGTAAGCTGAAGGTTTGTCGGAAACTGTTTTGCATAAATGAGGAGAGTTTTCGTTTGAATACAGTCACATCAGCCGGGCTTGTGGCAGTAGCTCCCAGCCCTCTGATTTCAACGGGAAGTTTGTTCCAAATCGTTATAAGTCGTAGTGTAAATGAGGAGGCAAATGAAGAAGATTTTACTCTCTGAGAGACTAACACGTGTGCCATGAAACTACGTGGTGTTCTTGAAGGGAATGCAGCTGTGGTATCATATATCACATTCCTTGCCAAGGACAAAATATTCGTGGCCCTTGTCAGGAATCCTACGTAGGTGAAACTAGCCGCGCTCTCAGTACCAGGTTCTTGGAGCATAGACGACCCAGTTCAGTAAACTCGGAGGTGTCGCAACACATTCATATAGAATCACCGGGACGCTCCGTGGATTTTGACAGGGTGAAGATACTTCATTCCTAACAGGGGAGTGAAAGAGGCCATTTACATCAGATTCCACCAACATCAGAGTCCACTTCCGTTCCGGATGTGTGACTTAGGCTTTGGGTCATTTCAACTTGATAAGGATCAGAGGACTGATCGAAAGCTTGCTGGTAAGCGCTTTATTTTTTGTACGGATATAAAGTCTTAAAATTGTAACATAATGTTGACTACCGTCACAGATGAACTTACATTCATGATTGTAATGATATTTGGTATGTGGATAGGGGTTGAGAACACGAAGGTATAATGGGCCTGGCGGCTTTCCTTCCGGTTTGTGTGTTGTCTCTCCTGGACATACTATGGTTTTGTTTTCTGAATTGATAAGTATTTCATGTATGCAAGTGTTGATAATTAACATAGACACATGGAGCAAAGATTCAGCAAAATGCGTTCATTTTTGTCCACGGATTATGTATTAGTTACAGGTGAAGAATTCGGACTTGTAAGAATATATGGGTAGTATTGCCTTCTCACGGATTGTACTGGCCATCGCTACGCGTGAAACTAGATGCTGACAATAGTGACTGTATGGTCGTTATCATCAGTGACCACCAGCTGCCCCTGTGGTGTCATGGCTACAGCGCAAGGACCTGTCATGTCTGTAGTGATGTGTTTGAGGAATTTTCCTGTCTTGTCAAACATCTCAACACGGCTGTTATCTGCGTCTGCCACGATGATGTTACCTGCCCTGTCTGTACAGATGCCACAGGGACCCTTCAGCTGACCTTCACCACTTCCCTCGCCTCCAAACTGGAACAGAAACTGTCCGTCCTCGTTGCACACACAGACACAGTTGTTGCCATAGTCTGACACAAGAATGTTCCCTTCCCCATCTACAGTAATGAACCACGGTTGCTTCATTCCCTGCTGCTGACCCACAGTTCTCACAAGTGTCCCATCTGGCATGAACACCAAAATTTCACTGTGTGAGTTGTCCTCATTGTCAGCATCCTCATCATTGTCATTGTCACTGTCCTCATCGTCTCCTGTCATGTCTGTAATGAGGATGTGGTTCCTCCTGGTGTCCACGGCGACTCCTTTAGGCTGTGCTGATTTAATCGCCTTTAGTTTAAACTTCCTCAGCACCCTACCCTGTTTGTCGTACTGCACAGCAAACTCAACAGACTCTATGGCTGTGCGACCCAACACCCACAGGTTCCCCTTCCCGTCCAGAGCCACATCATATGGGAGTATCATGTGTTTCCCAGGCACAGCTGTAGGGAACTGTCTGACAAATGTTCCCTGCAGGGTGAAGACTTGGATTCTGAAATTCTGAAGATCTGCCACGAAGATCTCCCCCTCTTCTGACACTGCAACTCCAAAGGGCGTGCTAAACTGGCCTGGTTCCAAACCCTCTCCACCGAATGTCAGCCTCTGTTTTGGCGCCACTGTACCGCGTTGGTTACTATGGTGATGACCCATCACCATTGCAGCTGCACCAATTGTTGCTGCACCAACAGTTACCTTTCCAAGTGTACAAGTAAATTTCTCTGTAGGCTCGAAGACGGCTGGGTGGGTTTGGATCAGATTTGGCCCTGTTTTTTCTCTGAACTTCCCAACAACCTCGTCTAGTTTGGATTCACGACTGAAAAACCCCTTGTCTTCTCTAGCCATGCCCTGTTCTGCTCCATCACAGGCAGAAGACAGTTCAGCAACATCAATCAAAACATCATCTCTTTGGCTCTGTACGACTTCCTTGTTTTGTCTGTGTTTTGCCTCAACTTCAGACAACAAACGGTCTTTTTCCTCGGTCAGCTGCTGGTAGATTTGGTTACATGCTTGTCGGTAGCCCTTCATGATATTGCTGTCCGTCTGTTGTTTCTGATCGTCCAGGCTTTTTTCTTCTTCTCTCAGCCCTCGAATGAAGCCACAGTAGGTGTCCAAGATACCCCTTCCCTCAGTGATCAAGGCCTGGACTGGACCTCTATGCTGTTGTATGGCTCTTCGAAGGCTCATCGTAGGATGTTCATCATGGCTTTCTTCAAAACACTCATGACAAATCGGAACTTTGCACTGTTTACAGTAAAGCCTGACTTCCTCAGAGGGGTGAAAACTGCATCTGTTTCCAGACTGGGGTTGCTCACTTGTTTCTTTTGACAGCGTTGCCTGAGTTTGAAGCCTCTCACACAAGTTTGCTACAATATGGCTGTCGGGTAACCCTGCGACCCCTTGGAGCGGTAGCCTGAATTGCTGGCGACAATTTGGGCACTGGAAGGGCACTCGCCTACTTGCATGGTCCTGTAGACAGTCCTGACAGAAGGTGTGTCCACATGGCAGCACCTTGGGCTTAGTGAACAGCTCCAGGCAGATGCTGCAGGTCAGTTCTTGACCGAACTGTGTTCCTAAACTTGACGGTACAGCGGCCATGTTTGTAACTACCTGTAGATGTGGCAGTCCCGCCCCAATTCAAAGTCCATGTGATAACGTGTTTGATCCACGGTTGTGCAATATACATGGGTCAAAGTGGACAAAGCGGCGTTTCAAAGGTCTTGTATTGTGACAGCATAAATGCAAGCTCGGAACCAGGATGAATTCAAAACATCATTGGTCTATAACGGTCATTTGTGTATTCGTGATAAATCTAACTAAACGGACTCCATCATGAAGTATTGCCATGAAAAGGTATCAGATCTATGTCTGCCGAAACGTTGGCTACGTTGCGTACAAATAACTTCTTTGACTATCCCTCTACCCGGTTCAATGGCCTAGAGGGTGTAGTGTTTGCCTCACGTTCGGTTCGGGTAGGTCGTGAGATCGATCCCCGACCTAGTCATGATAAGACTTTAGAAATGGTACCTGCTGCTTTCTCTGCTTAAGCACTCAGTGGGTAGCTGAGCACACACCATTACTAGTGGACTGCCCCCTGTTGTAATGATTGGACAAAGTTGTGTGGCACGCCAATTTGCAAGGGTTATTGACACAGCGATGGGTACCACCCTTTTTTTAACTATCCCTCTATATGCAATCGCCTTTGTTCATTAGCAATGCAATGGGATCTGGTCACGTGAGAAAAAAATAATAAAGGAAGTGCAATAAAGGAGAGCAGAGGGGCACGCCAACAATTTGCTGTACGGGAAAGGAGTAAGTTAGCATCAGACTACATGGGAGGGCTCGCAGGTAGTGTTCATGTCGGTGCTCTCATCTAACCAAATTTGTTACGTTGTGCTTTTATCTGATATCGGGCATAGGTCCAAATGTTACATATACCGCTTTGTCAATGTTGTCATGTCACCACTATTTGCAGACATTTGCCGAAATCAGACTAGATCGAAGTCAGAAAGCAATATAGATTTAGAGATGGCAAGATTAAAAGGCAATGACTGCTGTTTACGCTTCAGACTTGGGACCTTGGCCCGGCAGATACGGATAAGGACTGATCTTTACTGCAGGTCACATGGGGATGGTGAAAAATAGGGTGGGGGCATAGGGTCATTATCATATCAACAATAGTCTGCATTGCGGGCACTGTGCGGCACTTAGAGGTCGCAATCTTTATTTGTTAACGACGTAGTTAAAGAGGCCCGGGTACTATCAGGTAGGGATAAATCATTACAGCAGATCACACGGGGAAGGTAGACAATAAAGATGAGGCAGACATATCGACAATAGCACATATTGCGTAGTGCGCGCCCCAGAAAGTGCCCTTTGAAACGAATTTTCAACCGCGTGTACTTATACTTTCTTTTCTAACCGCCTGTTCTCATTTTTCTGTTGCTTTTTCTGATTGTGTACAGCTTCCTTGCTATTGCCAAATAACGCAATCAATGCAACGTAATATTGTTGTTTTGTGTTATTAATATTATGCTTAAAAAAATCAAGAAGACTCCCGTACTTTTCCGAAGATGTTGTGCTGAATCTGTGAGTGCAAGCTAACACAGACTGTTGTACACGTGTTTTATTACGTGATAGTTATTACAAGTGAGTTAACAGTGAATGATTGAATGAAGACCTTTATTGCACATGTTTGTCCCACTGGGCTAAGTACAGGTCACTAGTAACAATCATATACATGTAACAATGGAAAGAACCATACACATCTATATGTGCATATACATGTATACGTATAATCTATTCTAGGTCAATGAATATTGTACGTCTGACTTGTAAGACAAAAGAAAGTTGACGATAACATTTTCTTTCACGTAGATTTTATTGATCATTCCTATTGCTAGGTCTAAGGCTATTGCTATGGCAAACTAAATGTTTCGAACAATAGTGACTGTATGGTTGTCAAAATCAGTGATCACCAACTGCCCCTGTGGTGCCATGGCAATACCCCATGGACTTTCTATATCTAAATAAATGTGTTTGAGGAATTTGCCTGTCTTGTCAAACATCTCTAAACGGCTGTTTCCTCTGTCTGCCACGATGATGTTACCTGCTTTGTCCGTACAGATGCCCATGGGCCCTAGCAGCTGACCTTCACCACTTCCCTCACCTCCAAACTTGAACAGAAACTGTCCGTCTTGAGCGTAAACATAGACACAGTCATTCTCACAGTCTGACACAAGCATGTTACCCTCCCCGTCCACAGTGATGTTACCTGGGTCCTTCATCCCCTTCTCCAGACCCACAGTTCTCACAATTGTCCTACATGGCCTGAACACCAGAACTTCACCATGTAAGATGGGCCTCTCCCCTGTGATTTGTGGAATGAGGATGTGGTTCCTCTTCGTGTCCACGGCAATTGCTATAATCTGTTCTGTCTGCGTGAGCTCAATCGTACCCAGCACCCTACCCTGTTTGTCATACCGTACAGCAAGCTCAGAAGACTCTGTATTCCCCGCCACCCACAGGGTCCCCTCCCCGTCCATGTTTACGTTGTGTGGGCACATCTTGTTCCACTCCTTCTCCTCCCGCGTCCTACACTCTTGTACTACTGTTGGGAAGTGGCGGACAAGCCTGCTTTGCAGGGTGAAGACTTGGACTCTGTGATTTTTCATGTCGGCCACGAAAATCTCCCCCTCCTCCGACACTGTGATTCCAAGTGGCCTGCTAAATTGACCTGGTTCTGGACCCTCTCCCCCAAATGTAAGCGTCTGAACTGATGCCAAAGTGTACCTTTGGTTACCATGGTGATGACCCATGACCCCCATGGAAGCTGGTTCTGGGCCCTCTCCCCCAAGTGCAAGGTGACCCATCACCCCCGTGGCAGTATCACTACTTGTTGCAGCCCCAGAGACTCCCAGTGTGCACGCCAGTTCCACACTTACTTTTGGCTGGAAGATGGCAGAGTAGGTTTGTACTGGACTTGGCAGAGTCATACCAAATACTTTCCCAAGGGCACAGGATCGGTGACATGGCTGGTTTCGAACCCAGGACCTCTTGGGCCTGAGCCCAAAGCGCTGCCGATCTCACTGTTTTGTTTTTGAGTCAACAGACTATGTTGACAGTTCCGTGTGTGCAAATCAAGTGGATACCGCCGTTTTCGTTTTCCAATCATGCATAGCAGGCTCCATTGGTGTGCTTTCACCATAGAGCGGGCTTTGTAGGCTGTGTTTAATCCAGCCGTGAACAATAGGGGTTCATTAGACAGGTCTACCTGGTCTAGACAGCAGGCTTCGTAGGCTAATCCTGTCGTAAGCATTATAGGCTGGGCGTTCCTATATGATAGCAGACCCAGAGTTTGATTGCTTGTTGGTGGTGTGTGTGTTTCTTTTTATAATAATTCCTGATTATCAAACTGAAGGCGTATCATTTTGAAAACGGTATCAGTATCATTCTTAAGAATGTCTTGAACACCTGGATATATAAATTGTGCACATCTCGGGGATTACAGATTAGCACTCTTCGTGTGTATGTTTTAATGTGGAGGAATTATGTCAGCTGACGTTATCAGTTGAAAAGTGCAATATAACATTGTCTCAAGAAGACTTTTTGGAGGCTATTGAGGCGGGGTCGGGGTAATGACCCGAGCAGGTACAGGTAGGGACACATCATTACTGCAGGCTCCGCGGAGGGTAAACAATGGTGGCAGTGGATATGTCAGGATAGACTATACAGCAGACTCCGCGGAGGGTAAACAATGGTGGCAGTGGATATGTCAGGATAGACTATACTGCAGGCTCCGCGGAGGGTAAACAATGGTGGCAGTGGATATGTCAGGATAGACTATACTGCAGGCTCCGCGGAGGGTAAACAATGGTGGCAGTGGATATGTCAGGATAGACTATACAGCAGGCTCCGCGGAGGGTAAACAATGGTGGCAGTGGATATGTCAGGATAGACTATACAGCAGGCTCCGCGGAGGGTAAACAATGGTGGCAGTGGATATGTCAGGATAGACTATACAGCAGGCTCCGCGGAGGGTAAACAATGGTGGCAGTGGATATGTCAGGATAGACTATACAGCAGGCTCCGCGGAGGGTAAACAATGGTGGCAGTGGATATGTCAGGATAGACTATACTGCAGGCTCCGCGGAGGGTAAACAATGGTGGCAGTGGATATGTCAGGATAGACTATACAGCAGGCTCCGCGGAGGGTAAACAATGGTGGCAGTGGATATGTCAGGATAGACTATACAGCAGGCTCCGCGGAGGGTAAACAATGGTGGCAGTGGATATGTCAGGATAGACTATACAGCAGGCTCCGCGGAGGGTAAACAATGGTGGCAGTGGATATGTCAGGATAGACTATACAGCAGGCTACGCGGAGGGTAAACAATGGTGGCAGTGGATATGTTAGGATAGACTATACAGCAGGCTACGCGGAGGGTAAACAATGGTGGCAGTGGATATGTCAGGATAGACTATACAGCAGGCTCCGCGGAGGGTAAACAATGGTGGCAGTGGATATGTCAGGATAGACTATACAGCAGGCTACGCGGAGGGTAAACAATGGTGGCAGTGGATATGTCAGGATAGACTATACAGCAGGCTACGCGGAGGGTAAACAATGGTGGCAGTGGATATGTCAGGATAGACTATACAGCAGGCTCCGCGGAGGGTAAACAATGGTGGCAGTGGATATGTTAGGATAGACTATACAGCAGGCTCCGCGGAGGGTTAACAATGGTGGCAGTGGATATGTCAGGATAGACTATACAGCAGGCTACGCGGAGGGTAAACAATGGTGGCAGTGGATATGTTAGGATAGACTATACAGCAGGCTACGCGGAGGGTAAACAATGGTGGCAGTGGATATGTCAGGATAGACTATACAGCAGGCTACGCGGAGGGTAAACAATGGTGGCAGTGGATATGTCAGGATAGACTATACAGCAGGCTACGCGGAGGGTAAACAATGGTGGCAGTGGATATGTCAGGATAGACTATACAGCAGGCTCCGCGGAGGGTTAACAATGGTGGCAGTGGATATGTTAGGATAGACTATACAGCAGGCTACGCGGAGGGTAAACAATGGGGGCGGGGGACAGATCAGGATAGACTATACAGCAGGCTCCGCGGAGGGTAAACAATGGTGGCAGTGGATATGTCAGGATAGACTATACAGCAGGCTCCGCGGAGGGTAAACAATG
>NC_049981.1:4044725-4046656 GCF_000003815.2 Branchiostoma floridae
GCAGTGGATATGTCAGGATAGACTATACAGCAGGCTCCGCGGAGGGTAAACAATGGTGGCAGTGGATATGTCAGGATAGACTATACAGCAGGCTACGCGGGAGGGGTAAACCAATGGTGGCACAGTGGATAATGTCCAGGATAAGACTATACCAGCAGGCCTCCGCGGGAGGGTAAACCAATGGTGGCAGTGGATATGTTCAGGATTAGACTATACAGCAGGCTCCGCGGGAGGGTAAACCAATGGTGGCAGTGGATATGTCAGGATAGACTATACAGCAGGCTCCGCGGAGGGTAACAATGGTGGCAGTGGATATGTCAGGATAGACTATACAGCAGGCTCCGCGGAGGGTAAACAATGGTGGCAGTGGATATGTCAGGATAGACTATACAGCAGGCTCCGCGGAGGGTAAACAATGGTGGCAGTGGATATGTCAGGATAGACTATACAGCAGGCTCCGCGGAGGGTAAACAATGGTGGCAGTGGATATGTCAGGATAGACTATACAGCAGGCTCCGCGGAGGGTAAACAATGGTGGCAGTGGATATGTCAGGATAGACTATACAGCAGGCTACGCGGAGGGTAAACAATGGTGGCAGTGGATATGTCAGGATAGACTATACAGCAGGCTCCGCGGAGGGTAAACAATGGTGGCAGTGGATATGTCAGGATAGACTATACAGCAGGCTACGCGGAGGGTAAACAATGGTGGCAGTGGATATGTCAGGATAGACTATACAGCAGGCTCCGCGGAGGGTAAACAATGGTGGCAGTGGATATGTCAGGATAGACTATACAGCAGGCTCCGCGGAGGGTAAACAATGGTGGCAGTGGATATGTCAGGATAGACTATACAGCAGGCTCCGCGGAGGGTAAACAATGGTGGCAGTGGATATGTCAGGATAGACTATACAGCAGGCTACGCGGAGGGTTAACAATGGGGGCGGGGGACAGATCAGGATAGACTATACAGCAGGCTTCATGGACTGTGTTTTAAACCTAGGTCGTAAACAATAGGGAATGTGTCAGATATAGTCTACATAGCAGGTTCTGTGGGCTTTGTTTTAAGTAATCCAGTACTCAGACCAGTAGTAAACAATATGGGCTGGTCAGGGGTAGTCTACATGCAGGCTTCGTGGGCTGTGTTTTAATCCAACCGTAAACAATAAGGGAACAGAGGGGGATATCGGGATGGAATATACAACAGCCTTCGTCTACAGTGTTTTAATCCTCGAGTATAAATAGTGGGCAGATGATGGGCCAACACACGCCAAAAAGCAGTTACTCAAGCAACTGGATATGATTTTGGAAACGGTCAGACGTTTCAGATAGAATCCTCTACCTTTCGTCAGCTGTGTCACCGGCGTATCTTATTATCTGGTTGTCAACCTTCATCGATATATTTGTCAACATAGTCTGTACAGTACTGTTTATCTCCACTTATTGTGTTTTAACCTGGCCGTAAATAATATGGGGACAGAGGGTATGTCGGCATGTTAGACTATACAGCAGACTTTATGTTTAAATCAAGCCGTTAAGAATAGGGGCCAGTGGACAGGTCACCATAGTCTGCATAGCAGGCTTCGTGGGCCTGATGATTACAGTTGACATTACCAGTGGAAAAGTTGCAATGAAATTGTTTCCAGAAGAATTCGTCGGGGGCTACTCAGTGGGGGTTGGGCAGGTATAGGTGAACTAATTATTACTGCAGGTCACAAGGGAAAGGTAAAAGAGATACAAGAGAGATACATGAGGCATGTGAACATAGCCTGCTTTAATAGCATGATCCGACCTTAAAAAATATGTATTGTTTTGTTTTGTTTTGTTTCTGGGCTTCCGTCTCTGTGTGTGTGTGTGTGCCTGTGTGTGCGTGTGTGTGTGTGTGTGTGTGTGTGTGTGTGTGTCCGTTTCCAGATATTTGGATATTTATG
>NC_049981.1:4049097-4065308 GCF_000003815.2 Branchiostoma floridae
TCATCCTCATTGGCACCATTCTCATCATCCTCATTGTCACTATCCGTATCGTCTCCTGTGATGCCTGTGATGAGGACGTGGTTCCTCCTTGTGTCCACGGCGACACCTCTATGCTGTTTAATCTTATTTAGTTCAAACTTCCTCAGCACCCTGCCCTGTCTGTCGTACTGCACAGCAAACTCACCAGATCCATTGAGTGTGCACCCCACCGCCCACAGGTTCCCCTCCCCGTCCAGGGCCACATCATATGGGAGCATCACCGATTCATCTGGCACAGCTGTAGGGAACTGTCTGACAAATGTTCCCTGCAGGGTGAAGACTTGGATTCTAACATTCTGAACATCTGTCACGAAAATTTCCCCCCCTTCTGACACTGCAACTCCATATAGTATGCAAAACTGACCTGGTCCTGAACCCTTTCCACCAAAAGTCAGCCTCTCTTTCGGCGCCACTGTGCGGCTTTGGTTACTGTGGTGATGACCCATGGCCATTGCAGCGGCACCGTTTGTTGCTGCACCTGCATCAGTTTCCTTTCTTATTGTACATGTACAAGTAAATTTCACTGTAGGCTCAAAGACGACTGGCTGGGTTGGAATTAGACTTGGTACTGTTTTATCTCTGAACTTTCCGACGACCTCGTCTAGTTTGGATTCGCGATTGAGCAGCTCCTTGTCTTCTCTCGTCATGTCCTGTTCTGCTCCATCACAGGCTGAAGATAGTTCAGCAACATCAGTCAAAACTGCATATCTTTGGCTCTGCACGATTCCCTTGCTTTGCCTGTGGTTTGTCTCAACTTCAGACAACAGACTATCTCTCTCCTCGGTCAACTGCTGATAGATTTGGTTGATTTGGTTACATGCTTGTCGGTAGGTCTCCACGATCTTAATGTCTGTCTCTTGTTTCTCATCGTCCAGTCTTCTTTCTTCCTCTCTCAGACCTCGGATGAAGCCACAGTAGGTTTCTAAGATGCCCCTCCCCTCTGTTATCAAGGCCTGGACTGGACCTCTATGCTGTTGTATGGCTCTTCGAAGGCTCATCGTAGGATGTTCGTCATGGCTTTCTTCAAAACACTCATTACAAATTGGAAATTTGCATTGTTTAACAGTAAAGCCCTTACGTCTTCAAATGGGTGAAAACTGCACCTGTTTCTAGATGGGGGTTGTTCCCTTGTTGACAATGTTGCCTGATTTTGCAGTCTCTCACACAGACTAGTGGCAAGGTGGCTGTCAGGTAACCCCGCGACCCCTCGGGGCGGTAGCCTGACTTGCTGACGACAGTTTGGACACTGAAAAGGGAAACGACTGCTTGCGTGGTCCTGCAGACAGTCCTGGCAGAAGGTGTGTCCACATGGCAGCACCTTGGGCCTGGTGAACAGCTCCAGGCAGATGCTGCAGGTCAGTTCTTCGTGGATTTGTACTCCTAAACTTGACGGTGCAGCCGCCATGTTTGTAACTACCTGTAGATTTGGCAGTCCCGCCCCAATTCAAAGTCCATGTGATAACGTGTTTGATCCTTGGTTGTGCAATATACCTGGGTCAAAGTGGACAAAGCGGCGTTTCAAAGGTTTTGTATTGTGACAGCAAAAACACAAGATAGGAACGGAAATGAATTAGAAAATATCATTGACCCATAACAGTCATTCGTGTATTCGCGATAAATCTAACTAAACAGACTCCATCATGAAATATTGCCCTGAAGAAGGTACCAGATCCATGTCTGCCGAAACGTCGGCAATATTGTGTACAAATAACTTCTTTAACTATCCCTCTACCCGGTGCAATGGCCGAGTGGGTATAGTGTTTGCCATACGTTCGTTCGGTAGGTTGTGAGTTCGATCCCCGATCAAGTCATGATAAGACGTTAGAAATGGTACCTGCTGCTTTCTCTGCTTAAGCACTCAGTGGGTAGCTGAGCACACACCATTACTAGTGGACTGCCCCCTGTTGTAATGATTGGACAAAGTTGTGTGGCACGCCAATTTGCAAGGGTTATTGACACAGCGATGGGTACCACCCTTTTTTAACTATCCCTCTATATGCAATCGCCTTTGTTCATTAGCAATGCAATGGGATCTGGTCACGTGAGAAAAAATAATAAAGGAAGTGCAATAAAGGAGAGCAGAGGGGCATGCCAACAATTTGCTGTACGGGAAAGGAGTAAGTTAGCATCAGACTACATGGGAGGTCTCGCAGTGAGTGTTCATGTCGGTGCTCTCATCTAACCAAATTTGTTACGTTGTGTTTTTATCTGATATCGGGCATAGGTCCAAATGTTACATATACCGCTTTGTCAATGTTGTCATGTCACCACTATTTGCAGACATTTGCCGAAATCAGAGTAGATCAAAGTCAGAAAGCAATATAGATTTAGAGATGGCAAGATTAAAAGGCAATGACTGCTGTTTACGCTTCAGACGTGGGACCTTGGCCGGGGCAGGTACGGATAAGGACTGATCTTTACTACAGGTAACATGGGGATGTTAAACAATATGTTGGGGGCATAGGGTCATATCAACAATAGTCTGCATAGAGGGCACAGTGCGGCACTGGGAGGTCGCAATCTTTATTTGTTAACGACGTATTTAAGGCCCGTGTAGTAGCAGGTAGGGATAAACCTTTACAGCAGGTCACGCGGAGAAGGTAGACAATAGGGATGAAGCGGACATGTCAACAATAGCAAATATAGAAAGCGTAGTGCGTGCCCCAGAAAGTGCCCTTTATAACTTATTTTTAACCGTGTACTTTGTACTTTCCTTTCTGACTGTCTGTTCTCATTTTCCTGTTGCCTTTTCTGATTGCAGCTTCCTTGCTATTGCCAGATAACGCAACCAATGCAATGCAATATTGTTGTTGTTTTTTATCATATATAAGAATTACAGGAAGACTCCCTTCCCTATTTTTCCGAAGGTGTTGTCCTGAATCCGTGGCGTGAGTGCAAATGTAGATAGCTAACACAGACATGTTGTACACGTACTGTTTTATTACGTGATAGTTATTACAAGTGAGTTAACAATGAATGAATGAAGACCTTAATTGCACATTTTGCCCCACTAGGCTAAGTACAAGTCACATGGATACAATCACATACTTGTAACAATAGAAAGAATCATACACATCTATATGTGATCTATCTACATCTGTGAGCTATCTACATCTATCTCTATTCTAGAAAAATGAATGTTGTACTTCCGACTTGTAAGACAAAGAAAGTTGACTTTAACATTTTCTTCAACGTACATTTTATTGATTATTGCTATTGCTAGGTCTTAGGCTATTGCTTATGTCAAACTAAATGTTTTGAACAATAGTGACTGTATGGTTATCAAAATCAGTGATTACCAACTGCCCCTGTGGTGCCATGGCAACACCCCATGGGCTTTCTATATCTACAGGGATGTGTTTGAGGAATCTGCCTGTCTTGTCAAACATCTCTAAACGGCTGTTTCCTCTGTCTGCCACGATGATGTTACCTGATTTGTCTGTACAGATGCCCATGGGTCCTTGCAGCTGACCTTCACCACTTCCCTCACCTCCAAACTTGAACAGAAACTGTCCGTCCTGAGCGTAAACATAGACACAGTCATTCTCACAGTCTGACACAAGAATATTACCCTCCCCGTCAACAGTGATGTTACTTGGGTCCTTCATCCCCTTCCCCCAACCCATAGTTCTTGCAACTGTCATAGCTGGCCTGAGCACCAAAACTTCACAATTTAAGTTGGGCCTCTCCCCTGTGATTTGTGGGATGAAAATGTGGTTCCTCTTGGTGTCCACGGCAATTGCTATAATCTGTTTCGTCCGCGTGAGCTTAATCGTGCCCAGCGCCATACCCTGTTTGTCATACTTGACAGCAAACTCAGCAAACTCAGTGTTCCCCACCACCCACAGTCTACCCTTCCCGTCCATGGCCACGTTGTGTGGGCACATCTTGCTCCAGTCTTTATTCTTCTTCTTCTTCCTCGCCCTGCACTCTTCACCCGGTACCACGGTTGGGAAGTGGCGGGCAAGTGTACTTTGCAGGGTGAAGACTTGGATTCTCTGATTTTTCATGTCGGCCACGAAAATCTCCCCCTCCTCTGACACTGTAATTCCAAGTGGCCTGCTAAATTGGCCTGGTTCTGGACCCTCTCCCCCAAATGTTAACGTCTGTACTGGTGCCAAAGTGTGCTTTTGGTTACCATGTTGATGACCCATAACCCCCCTGTAAGCTGGTTTTGGACCCTCTCCCCCAAATGCAAAGTGGCCCATGAACCCCATAGCAGCATCACTGCGTGTTGCAGGCCTAGGGACAGCAATGACTCCCAGTGTGCACGCCAGTTCAACGCTTACTCTTGGCTGGAAGATGGCAGAGTGGGTTTGTACTGGACTTGGCAGCGTCTTTCCCCTGAACTTCCCGACGATCTCGTCTAGTTTGGATTCACGACTGAGAAACTCCTTGTCTTCTCTAGTCATGTCCTGTTTGGCTCCATCACAGGCTGAAGATAGTTCAGCAACATCAGTCAAAACAGCATCTCTTTGGCTCTGTACGGCTTCCTTGTTTTGCTTGTAGTTTGTCTCAACTTCAGACAACAAACGGTTTCTTTCCTCGGTCAGCTGCTGATAGATTTGGTAGATTTGGTTACGTGCTTGTCGGTAGGTGTCCATGATCTTAATGTCTGTCTCTTGTTTCTGATCGTCCAGTCTTCTTTCTTCCTCTCTCAGTCCTCGGATGAAGCCACAGTAAGTCTCCAAGATGCCCCTTCCCTCAGATATTAAGGCCAGGACTGGACCTCTATGCTGTTGGATAACTCTTCTTAGGCTCATCGTAGGATGTTCGTCATGGCTTTTTTCAAAACACTCATGACAAATCGGCACTTTACACTGTTTACAGTAAAGCCTGACGTCTTCAGAGGGGTGAAAACTGCATCTGTTTCCATACTGGGATTGTTCCCTTGTTGATAATGTTGCCTGGTTTTGAAGTCTCTCACACAGACTAGTGGCAAGGTGGCTGTCAGGCAACCCCGCGACCCCTCGGGGCGGTAGCCTGACTTGCTGGCGACAGTTTGGGCACTGAAAGGGCACACGCCTGCTTGCATGGTCCTGCAGACAGTCTTGACAGAAGGTGTGCTGACAGGGCAGCACCTTGGGCCTGGTGACCAGCTCTAGGCAGATGCTGCAGGACAGTTCTTCGCGGATTTGCTCCCCCAAACTTGACGGTGCAGCCGCCATGATTCTTGCTTTCTGCTGGTGTGGCAGCCTCGCCCCAAATTAAAGTCCATGTGGCGACGTGCTTGTCCCCTACCTGTACCCTGTGGGATCGATGTCTCAAAGGTCTTATGATATGACGGTACGGGATCTATATCCGACGACCGTGGATTCATGAATTCCACAGCTCTGTTCTTTCCTCAATATAATGATGAACTCCAAAGTCGTGAAATTCATCGATGTGAAAATAATGTCCACAGTCATGGAATTCACCGATATAGTGATATAGCGCCTATCCGGACGCTACCTAAAACTGGTCTTTGGTCGTGAAATTTATCGATACACTAATGAACTACCCATTCCGGCACTAATGTCGACCTTTAGGAATGGTTGTGGCCATGGAATTCATCTATATCATCGTCTGATAAACTCAACCACTATATGCCAACGGTCTTTGGCCGTGAAATTCATGTGCTGATGAACTCCACATCTATTTCGCAACGACGAAGTGGTAATTTAAAAAAGGAATGCTAGAGGCCAGACCTATATAACTTCTTAATCTTATAGGCCTTACGTCCTAATTTCATCGAGTTGATGAAATAAATAGTTCATAATGTTTAAAGTTGTGTATTTTCAATATAATTGACAGGACATCCTTAGCAGTTCACCAGTTTTATTATCATTCCACCTATCTAAAAATGTTCACCACTATGATAATAGTTGTTGTTATTTTTTCAGAAGCTTTGTCCGCACATTGTGTATCCAACAAACAATGTATTACTGTTTGGTATGAGTCTATTGATCTTTGTGTGTGCCGAAGTTCAGTACTGATATGCCCGTGTGAAGTCCACCTATAACACCCATTTCTCTCAAATTCTATGGTCCGTTCGAACAAATAACTATATAACTATTATTCACCGATAACTAAATCACTTTTGGTTAAAAAAAGTTCGTTATCTCTGCTCCATTTTCAAATCTAAAATGGTGCCCTAAACTTAATCTTAAAGTGACCACGTTTTATGTATATTTTCCTACCATTAAGTTTACACTGATATTTTGTTACATTTGGTGGAAGTCACTTGCTATCTTCAGCCTTATCATAACGATGATGATGGTGATGATGATGACGCTAATGCCGCTACTCGTTGCAGCCGTATTATGATAATGGTGATGATGTTACTCTAGCCTCCTTAACCTTATCATGCCCCTCATCTGCAGTCTTCTTATTATGTTTTAATCTGTAGCCACTTTATCATGCCCCTCATCTGCAGCCTTCTTTTCATGCCCCTCATCTGCAGTCTTCTTATTATGTTCTAATCTGTAGCCACCTTATCATGCCCCTCATCTGCAGCCTTCTTATCATGACTCTCATCTGCAGTCTTCTTATTATGTTCTAATCTGTAGCCACCTTATCATGCCCCTCATCTGCAGTCTTCTTATTATGTTCTAATCTGTAGCCACCTTATCATGCCCCTCATCTGCAGCCTTCTTATCATGACTCTCATCTGCAGTCTTCTTATTATGTTCTAATCTGTAGCCACCTTATCATGCCCCTCATCTGCAGTCTTCTTATTATGTTCTAATCTGTAGCCACCTTATCATGCCCCTCATCTGCAGTCTTCTTATTATGTTTTAATCTGTAGCCACCTTATCATGCCCCTCATCTGCAGCCTTCTTTTCATGCCCCTCATCTGCAGTCTTCTTATTATGTTCTAATCTGTAGCCACCTTATCATGCCCCTCATTTGCAGCCTTCTTTTCATGCCCCTCATCTGCAGTCTTCTTATTATGTTCTAATCTGTAGCCACCTTATCATGCCCCTCATCTGCAGTTTTCTTATTACGTTCTAATCTGTAGCCACCTTATCATGCCCCTCATCTGCAGCCTTCTTTTCATGCCCCTCATCTGCAGTCTTCTTATTATGTTCTAATCTGTAGCCACCTTATCATGCCCCTCATCTGCAGCCTTCTTTTCATGCCCCTCATCTGCAGTCTTCTTATTATGTTCTAATCTGTAGCCACCTTATCATGCCCCTCATCTGTAGTCTTCTTTTCATGCCCCTCATCTGTAGCCTTCTTTTCATGCCCCTCATCTATAGCCTTCTTTACATGCCCCGCATCTGCAGTCTTCTTATTATGTTCTAATCTGTAGCCACCTTATCATGCCCCTCATCTGCAGCCTTCTTTTCATGCCCCTCATCTGCAGTCTTCTTATTATGTTCTAATCTGTAGCCACCTTATCATGCCCCTCATCTGTAGCCTTCTTTTCATGCCCCTCATCTGCAGTCTTCTTATTATGTTCTAAACTGTAGCCACCTTATCATGCCCCTCAGCTGCAGTCTTCTTATTATGTTTTAATCTGTAGCCACCTTATCATGCCCCTCATCTGCAGTCTTCTTATTATGTTCTAATCTGTAGCCACCTTATCATGCCCCTCATCTGCAGTCTTCTTATTATGTTCTAATCTGTAGCCACCTTATCATGCCCCTCATCTGCAGCCTTCTTATCATGGTGATGATGATGATGATGCTCCAGCTCCCTCATGTCCTGTTTCACATCCTCCACCTCGTTCATCTCGCGCTTTTCTGTACAAAAAGGATAGGTTGAACGTTTATAACGTCATGTACAAGTGTTTATGTGTGATGTCACAGTCCTGTAATACTACTAGTCCCCGCCATGTTGGATGAGACATTGATACAAGATGGCGGCCAAGATGGCGGTCAGTCACTTGGAACGGATAGGACTGAAGGTTATTCGACTAGTGAATGAAAGATTGTCTATGTGTCTGTCTGTGTTTCTGTCTGTGTATCTGTGTTTCCACAATACCAAATTGAAAGTAGGGTATTATTTTTACGCGTTGCATTCTCAGGTTAAGGTACACTGGGCAATATGAATCTGTTAGCAACATGTTTTAGTCTTACCTTTGCCAGTGGCCCACACAGTGAGCAATCCGTTTCCCTTTCCACATTTCTGCGTGACGTCACCCCCACAGGTGGAGGCACACTCGGACTCGTCAGTCGGGTCTCCCAGTCTTGTCAGCTCCGACTCCCTGCCACAGCCGCATTTAGTCTCGTACGTTCCTATTGGAGGAGGACAACATAAGGTAAAAACTTCCCAACTCCACCTCCCTCCCACAGCCGCATTTAGTCTCGTACGTTCCTATGGGAGGAGGACAACATAAGGTAAAAACTTCCCAACTCCATCTCCCTCCCACAGCCGCATTTAGTCTCGTACGTTCCTATGGGAGGAGGACAACATAAGGTAAAAACTTCCCAACTCCACCTCCCTCCCACAGCCGCATTTAGTCTCGTACGTTCCTATGGGAGGAGGACAACATAAGGTAAAAACTTCCCAACTCCACCTCCCTCCCACAGCCGCATTTAGTCTCGTACGTTCCTATTGGAGGAGGACAACATAAGGTAAAAACTTCCCAACTCCACCTCCCTCCCACAGCCGCATTTAGTCTCGTACGTTCCTATTGGAGGAGGACAACATAAGGTAAAAACTTCCCAACTCCACCTCCCTCCCACAGCCGCATTTTGTCTCGTACGTTCCTATTGGAGGAGGACAACATAAGGTAAAAACTTTCCAACTCCACCTCCCTCCCACAGCCGCATTTAGTCTCGTACGTTCCTATGGGAGGAGGACAACATAAGGTAAAAACTTCCCAACTCCATGTTGATGATGGTGGTGGCATAAGGTAAGCCAGCGTAGGGGTGCTCTTTGTGACACAGTTATGTGGTCATAACAGCTAAATAACACACATAAAAAGGTTATAATGGCATGGAAGTAGTAGATCTCTCGTAGAAAGTTGCATCTCCATATTCATAGCGAAATGACTGCACTGGCACGAAAAATACTTTTTTTAATACCTTACAACAAGAAGCATTGTATATAAAAGGTCCATTGCATAACAATTAAAGACCGACGATCGCACCTGCATATGGTAAGCCCTCCTTTGCGCAGATCTCGACGCATTTCTCGTTGGTCATGTCGTCGCTGCTGTCCCGAGTCCTGAAAGTTCCCCATTTCCTCTTGTAGCAGCCTTTGTAGCTCTGTGCCGAGATTGCCCCTGTAACAAGAGATTAACAATAGATTTCAATTGTTATGGAACAAACTAAACTTTATCTAGCTAACACGAAAAGAGTTGGGACCACATTTACGCCAAACTCCATCAGCCTTGTTCACGGAATGGAACCGTCTACTGCAGCTTTCGTGACGTGACGTCAGAGACACGTGACTGCAGCAACCTGTTTGTATGTGCCAGAAAACTTATGTCGGCCCCGTCTCTGTTTCACGTTGAACGATGAGCACGGAGGCACACAGCCCCCTTCACTCGAGTTCGTTTTGGTTAGATAACGTTTTATTTACAGCTCGAATATGCCAAAAAAAACCTATGTCACCCCCCGTCTCTGTTCCCCGTTTTGCGATGAGTACGGATGTACATGTACACAGCCTCCTTCACTCGTGTTGGTTAGATAAAGTTTAGTTTGTTCCATAATGGAGTTTACCAACACAGGTGACATTAATCTCACGCTAAGATTTCAACTTTATCTCTTATGAAAACAGGCAAATAACGGTGCAAAAACTTGGCAACCTGTGTATTTCATGGCCTCCATCCGGTCTTCCTCAAAGAGTACGGATCATAGAATTCAGCAAAAACTGGCAAATAATTGACCCGTAGAGTCAGTCCACGCTAAGAGTAACTGACACACCCTCCTGACCAACGTAGTCAGTTTAGTAGTAGTATAGACTATGTGTTTCCTTTGACCTCTCTTATGATGCCGTTACCATACTCTGTCAGACTCATTGGATTTCTGTGAAAAGGCTAAAATTTTGACAGGATCTTCGGTTCCCCAAGCGTAACTCTATGGCCAGGCAACTCTTCTGTTACGAATTCTTCGCTTATCGTATTTTGCAAATGCCTGGGGCTAATCACAAGGGAACAACTAAACATTACTAATTACGAATGTAACAAAGGAGATAGATCAAAAGTCTACTATGAGTTTCCACATTCGTTATTGTAAGGTACTGATTTGATGTCGCCCTATTTAGCCAATATTTAGTACCATTGCAACCATCCAGGCTAACCCATACAGCAACTGTTTCCGAGTCCAGCAAAATTACCGAGGCGGACTAGTAGTCTAGGCGGCTGTAGTGCGCTTGAAGCTCCGGTGGAGGCTTTTTGTTGTCTGCAGGTCTGAATTTTTTTAAACCTTCCACTCAACTGTTGCTCACGCAACTTTGGCTCCTCTACCAGGGCTGTTGGCTGCATCTAGCATGTGCTTACATGTCCCTCTGTAGAGGGTCTACGTACATACCGCACATGTGGCCAACTTAGCCCACCCAACCGGCAGCCCTAGAAAGGTTCCTCGGGGGCATGTTGGTCCTGTAGCCGAGGAGATACCCTGTGTGGTCCCTGGCAAGGGTCTGGGCTTCACTTCTTACTTGTCTGGTCCGTCTCTATATACTGCATTTACAACAAGGGACTCACTCAAATCCCTCTCAAGAAGCTTTGCCAATAATCTAGCTAAGTTGGCCAAATTGTTCAACTTTTTTTCTACTCGATTGAGAGAGATAAAAGCTCCTTGGTAGAACAGACTACTACAAACAACATCGACTTTTGGTATGTTGCAGTCTCGACACAATACTTATCTTCGGGAAAAACGTACTTACCGACCAGACCGAGAACGACAACAAGGGCCAAGACGCGCGCCATCTTAGAAGGACCCAGTCTTAAAGTCTGAATAAGTCTTGAGTTATAGAAGATTCCTTGTTTCCTTAGTTGTCCGTCTGCAATATCTGGACTAGAAGCGAGAAGACTGAATGGGATCCAACTGCTTCTCTGGTTTCCCACAATGCAACCGCGCATTCAAATGAGGTACAACTGACGCCGTCCTCGCCTCGTGATTGGTTCTCAACATAAAATAATTAGTTCTCAACAAGCAAGATATAACCTCCCTATAACCGCCTTGGTTTCCGAGAAGACGATTCTCATGCAAGGCATGCGACAAGCAAGTCTAGCCTCCTCCACAGACTTCTAATTCTGGCAGCACTGTTTTTTATGTTTGGATGAGGGTCTGATTCGTGATTTTCAGCGTTCTGTAATGCCAGAAGAGAGAGTTTCCGCGTGTTGTGATTGTGATTGTGATCAAGTTTCCCTCTCCTGACATAAAAGAACTTTAGCCCATATGTTGACAATGGCGAAAAAACGCTCCCCGAAAAAATTAAGTCAGTGATGCTAGAAGTCTACGAAGGAGACTAAGACATGCTCATGAGAGAATTCTTCCATCTACACAGATGATGGTAACGCTCTACATGGCACTATGGCGGTTGACAAGCTCCTACAGCAAGAGAAAGCAACCTTTAACTAAACGACATCAGAATGTTTCTACTTATCATACATGTACCTGTCAAATGTCGGACTCTTATATATGCATGTTATCTATACACTCAGGTGAATCTCAGGATGAATAGCGTGTTTCAGTTGAAAACATTTTTATTTTTTTACAATCTTTAATGTCTTACTTAATCTCTGTGCCATCTATACAGGTTATGCATGGTCAGGTCGTCGTTTCTGGAGTACAAAAGAAACAGTCGCACCTTTTGAGTCCCCTTTTTGTAAGCTGTAATTATCTGGCCATTTTACATTCCTGCAACCCTCGCGGGGCTCCATCAGGTGAAATGTCTAATTAACAAGACAAAGGCGTAACTCGCAAGTGTTGTATGTAGACAACCTGCTTCTAAAAAAAGAAAATTTGTACAGTGTCGGAATAGGTCAGTTGTATCAAAAGTATATGATCGTGTATCCAAACTTATTTTTGCAGAACTTTGCAACTAATAAACATATCCTGAGACATATCCACACAGCCTCTACTCAACCTCTGGAAAGAGTGGACGGCTAAGCTTAGGCCGCAAGGGTCATCCAGTTTCAATGAAGGCTCCATTCATTCATTCAACCATACCGTATGGTTGAATGAATATTCGAATGAAACCTGGAAAAAATTACTCTCCAAGCAGAGGTTAGACTCAGGCTGTTTTTTAACCTAGGTTTTGACACAGCAAGATACAATACAAAATAGAAAGTCCGATAAAAACGACTAAAAAACGTTTTAAAAACAGCCTGAGCCTAACCTCTGCTTTGAGAGTAAGAAAAAAATGTTGTGTTTCCTGTTTCCCTATCTACCATAGAAAAACCTGCCGACCCTATACTTTTTTGGGTTGGCAGTGAAATCACATATAGCTTCCAGTTAGAATTTTTTAAAGCCTGCTTCCTATTGAAGTGAAAACACTGCTTGTCCTATCTAATGAAGGACAAATGTATCTATTATGCATAACATTAAAGTCTGACATTGAAAGACAAGTGTCCTCATGCATTTCAGTTTACTTTAATTTGTTCAACTGTATTGTAATATGTCACACTATAGTTTTGGCCGGCCTAAAAAAAAACATTAAAAGAAAAAAAAAATAATCCTTACCTACCGACACTATTCTTTTCAGGACTGAAACAGGAAACACAACATTTTCCTATGCCTAATGAATGCTGAAATGCCTCATCTGTTAATTCTACGACAAGAGTTTGGTACAATTCCTTAAGCCGCTATCACACAAAGCCAACCATGCCCTCCCGACCTCCTCTAGACCATGTATATATGGGAGTTGCACCAATGTCACACAAACACGACCATGGCCTTCTGATCTTTTCCAGGCAATGGTTAATAATAAACCTTGAGCAAGATTATCTGTGGTTGGGACTCGGTCGGCGAAGTTGCCTACTAGCCTTTAAAAGTCGTCTGCACCAGCCAGCAGTAAATCTCGACTGGTATGTGAAAGTCATATTTTGCTTGGTTGCGATCAGAGAAGCGAACGGGACCTATACTTACTTGAAACTTGGTAAGGTCTCCTCAACGGGACCTATAGGATAGCATTAATTCTAGGCTACTGCAATACCTGGGTGTGAACTGGCCGTGGGAAGGTCCTGAATGTATTACAGGAGCTTTACTGCCTTAAGCCATGTCTCCACCGTACCATTATGAACATTATGACTGTCAGTTACGGCCTGAGGCCTATCAATTTACAGTAGCTTGAAATACGTACCACTCTTCGATCATAGGTTCATTTCTGCAAGGCATTCTGTCAAGTCCTTCACTCGATACGATTCTCTCTGTTACACAATGTGTGGGACAGCGCCAACAAGTAAGTGAAACTAGCGAAATGTGATTCGAATCAGCAGACAAAGGGACCCTATTCAAGCCGTTCAAAGGCAAATGTGAGGGACACTATAGCCATGATCGCAAGTAAGAAAACAACCACTACGTATGACCGTTGTTTGTCCCATCAAACAACACCAATATGCTTTGTGCCGTTTTTTTTTTTTTTTTTTTTTTCTAAATCATGTTCGTAGGGCCTGATGTTACCATCATGGTGATGAAGAGCGGCCCATAGCGATAACTGTAGCAGCATCTCTTCTCCCTAAGTCAGAAACATCAAGCTTGACTTCACTGACTCAATAGGCGAAGCAGGGGTTACGAGGCTGCTCGGGAAATTCCCTACCCCATTTTGGCCGGAATGGTTTGATCCGCCACATCGCACCATCGCACATGTGGCGGGTTCTTTTACGTGCCCGGGGTGTGGCTCTCCCCAAACACGGGACCTCCATTTAACGTCCTATCCGAGGGACGACTCATTTTCACTTGAGTACAGTGAGGAAAGTCGTGTAAAGTGCCTTTCCCAAGGGCACAAGACCGGCAACACGGCAGGCGGATTCGAACCGGCGACCTCTCGGTCACGGGCCGAATACACTACCACTGTGCTACTCGGCCCCACGAACAGCCGTGGAACTAGGTTTGTAGAACAGCCTCACGTTTAAATGCTAAATTTCAAAATTCATCACATCAGTTACCTATATGCCAATCTGAAGACAACATGCAGCTTGTTGTGTCAAAGTCAACTGTGACTGGAAGATTCAGCAACCCGATTTGTGTGTGTAATCAAGAAGCCAGCAAAAACATCTACCTTTCATAGGTGGGAAAAACAGAAGTGATACCCAGCACCGAGATGACGTCACGGCGTCACAAGGGGGAAGAGTAACAATCATGGCGGCTGCACCGCCAAGTTTGGGGACGCAAATCCGTGAAGAATTGACCTGTAGCATCTGCCTGGAGCTGTTCACCAGGCCCAAGGTGCTGCCCTGTCAGCATACCTTCTGCCAGGGCTGTCTACAGGACCTTGCAGGGAGGGGAGGGCCCTTCCAGTGCCCAAATTGTCGCCAGCAAGTTGAGCTGCCACCCCAGGAGGTCGCTGGTTTACCGGACAGCCATATCATAGCAAATTTGTGTGAGATGCTACAAACGCAGGCAAGACTTTCAGAGGAAACGAGAGAACAGCCACAGCAAGAAAACAGGTGCAGTTTTCACCCCTCAGAGGAAGTCAAGCTCTACTGTGAACAGTGTCATGTGCCTGTGTGTGTGGATTGTGTTGAGGAAGGCCATGATGGCCATCCTACCACGGGTCTCAAAAGGGCCTTGCAGCGGAGGAAAGCCTTAGTTGCTGAGGGGAGAAACATCTTGGAGAAATACATTAGCTTCATCATAGGTCTGAGAGATGAGGAGGGGGACCTGGATGATCAGAAACAACAGACGGACAGCAAAATCGAGAAAGCCTACCAACAAGCGTGTAATCAAATCCACCAGCGGCTAACCGAAGAGAAAGAACGTCTGCTGTCTTTAGTTGAGACAAAGTACAAGCAAAACAAGGGAGCCGTACAGAACTACAGAGATGGTGTTTTGTCGGACGTAGCGGAACTGTCTTATGCCTGTGATGCAGCCGAAGAGGCAATGTTTCCGGAAAGGCAGCTTAGAGATGAAACGAACCTGGCCGAAGTAGTACAGAGGTACCAAGATGTAACCATTCCCTATCTGGGACAATGTAAGCCTGCTGTCTTCCATCCAAGAGCTCTAGATGTAAAGGAACTCCTGGGACGGGTTGAGGTCCCATCAGCTGCAGCTGGCAAACAAACACAAACTGTCACATATGAACGGTTGTTAACCTTTGGCAAACCTGGAACAGGTTCAGGTCAGTTGAGTAGACCACATGCAGTCGCAGTGTCTACCGAAGGTGAGATCTTTGTAGCAAACATTATGAGTGTACACATTCAAGTGTTCACCATGCAGGGAGGCTTTATCTGTCAGATTCCAACAGCCTTGTCGGAACGAATGGGCCCCCGTGAACCAGACAGCATTGACCCGATTGCTATGACCATGAACGATGAAGGAAAGGATCTAGTGGTGATGGGGGTGAAGGAACTGACCACTGGCTATGTTGTGGTGTACACCAAGCAGGGGTTCCTGGTGGGCATGCCATTTAGTCTCAAGCACACAGGCTGGAGAGGAGTTGCCATGCACGGTAAAAACCGCATCCTCATCTCACAAACCACTGGTAACGATATGCAGAACATACATGGCGAGGTGCAGGTGTTCGACACATCTGGGAAACATGTCGGAACTGTGGGTCGGTCGCAGGGGATGAAGGACCCACATTACATCACCGTAAGTGGAGAAGGGAACATTCTCGTGTCAGACAAGTACAATCACTGTGTCTTCGTGTACAACGAGGACGGAAAGTTTCTGTTCAAGTTTGGCGGTATGGGAAGTGGTGGAGGTCAGCTCAAGGAGCCAGGTGGCATCTGTACCGACAGGGCAGGCAACATCATCGTAGCAGACAGTGGAAACAAACGCGTGGAGCTGTTCGACAAGACAGGCAGATTCCTCAAACACATCACTACAGACATGAAGAAACCATGTGCTGTTGCCATGGCACCACAGGGACAGCTGGTGGTCACTGACATTGATGGCAACACAATCACAATCTTTGGAACCAACTCCCTCAAGTAAGATTGAAGCAGTTAGTCTACAAAGAAGATAAATCTTGACATTAGAAATGCTTATTGACTACCATTATAGAAGGTACACTTGATCTTCTGTTTTTCTTCTATCAATGCACACAAACAGACACATGTTCCAAATTAGCAT